>NC_143575.1:144217912-144422530 GCF_048544385.1 Mastigoproctus giganteus
CCGTCATACCTGTGAGGCTTGACATCACAGCTCCAACCACTTGATGTCAGCATTAACAAACCCTTCAAAGCTGTTATGAGAGACGAATGGAACCAATGGATGGGGACATCCACTGGTTCCATTCGTCAAATTGTCTTCTGGGGACAATTTGACACTAGCAGGAAGAGTGAAGAAACCAACTATAGGAGAAGTTTGTACCTGGGTGAAAAGATCCTGGGATAATATCAAGATTGAGATCGTTATCAAGTCATTTAAAAAGTGTGGCATTTCAAATGCCATAGATGGAACTGAGGACCAGGCAATATATGAAGACAGTAATTCGTCATCAGACACAGATGAGGACAAGCTAATGGATGGGAGTTTTGAATTCATGTATGGAAATTCATACAACTCCTCATCAGTGATGAGGAGTTGTATGAATTTTATGATGAATAAAACTTGTTCAATAACTTTATGTAATACATTTTTTTTTTTTTTTTTTTTTTTTTTTTTTTTTTTTAAATTTCGGGCCCCAAAATTAAGGTGCGTCTTATACATGGGGAAATACGGTATATTACATATATAACATAATTAATCAATGATTAAAATAACATATATTAAACACAAAATAACATATATATAAATGAAATAAATATGTTGAAAAAATACATTAATTTGATTTGGCTGCAGAGAAAGTTTTGAAACTTTGTTTTTTCATATTGCCCACCGTTTAGTATAGAAAAAAAATTATAAAGTTCCTCTATAATTCAAAAATATCAATTGTCTCAAAAGATATTTATGCCGCATCATTCACCACTAAATTCTAAGTGTGTGCAGCGCAAGGTACAAAAACGGCTCGGACCATATTTCATATTGGCCCCATTGTCATAGCCTTGCCCCACGCATATTTTGAATATTAATGTTATATTTTTCCAAAAATTTTAAAATGAATGTACAAGCAGTTCGCGCTTTATTTATTTATTTATTTTTTTTTTTCAAGTATCAACAAAATCGAAAATATGAACATTAATTGCAAAAAATGAATATTAAACATTCATAAATACCGCATTTCAAACCACGCGCATAGCTATACAATACAGCTTACCCTGCTTTATGATATTAGTCTGTTCCATACCATCGTATCGTGAAAATATCGTAATGTGAACCCAATAAAACACTGTATTTTGATAATTCGTTTCACGACCTCGGAAGTGGAAATTTTCGCTATATAACTGTCTAAAACGTCGTTTTTTTAAAAACTAGTACAATTTGTAAATTGTACTAGTTTTTAATTCAAATCATTAAAATGTACTACACTTTCATCGTTATCATATGTTCTGTTAT
This sequence comes from Mastigoproctus giganteus, assembly GCF_048544385.1. NCBI lineage: Eukaryota > Metazoa > Arthropoda > Arachnida > Uropygi > Thelyphonidae > Mastigoproctus > Mastigoproctus giganteus. The sequence continues at coordinate 144,219,236 of NC_143575.1, forward strand.
AAGAACCAATTTTGAACGGCTTTTGATGATTTTCTAAAGCACATTTCTGGAGGTCACAACCATAAAACAATTTGCACTTTCCGGCTTATTGGGCTTTTCTGTTACTGCAAGCAATTATAAAGGGGTAGTAAACTCGATTTTATTGCATTTTCGAAAATACCAATAGCTGGAATTGTGTTTTTTTACGTTATTATGGTGAAATGTGTTTCCCCTTTACTGAAATCTTCAATCGTAAAAAAACATAAATAAATTTTCAGAATCTTCTCTTCATAATTTTTTTTTTTTTTTTTTTAAGCTTCGCGAACTTTTTACTGTCTCCCGGACAACCAATTCCTGGCGCACGTTCGACGGCATGTAGAGCCGGGCCTGTTCCAATAGTCTATGCTATAGCACAAAGTCCCGCATCCATCAGCGGGTGTGCCATACCAGTGGATGCCAGCAAATCCCGTACTCAGGGTGCCCAATCCTGAGTACCAGCAAAAAAAATAAATAAATAAAAATAATATATATATATATATATATATATATATAAAATAATAAATAAATTTAAAAATCTATACAGGGTATTTCAGTTAAACGTTTCAGAACTTCTAAGAGGGGTAGGGTACATCCTGACAACTCGAAATCATATAGCAATGTGGGGTCGGAAATGCTTTCCTGAAGCGGTGTTGTACACAGAAGCACCATAAAGAAAAGAGACCGTAAGTGAGAAATCGTTTTAATAATACATATGTACATGAAAAGAAGCAAAAGGTACATGGATTAAAGTAAGTGTTCGAAGTTTCTTCCACGGGCTACAATGCGCGCCTCACATCTCCGACGCATGGACATCCGAACATTCTGGAATACTCCAGGCGAATTTCGAATTTCTTCGGCAGCTACTGCGATTCTTTCAACCAGCTCCTCAGCATTGTCAACAGGGGTGTCATAAACTAGCGATTTCATATGACCCCAGAAATAAAAATCAAGACATGATAGGTCGGGTGACCGAGCAGGCCAACGCACGGGACCACCACGTCCGATCCACTGTTGACCAAATGTGACATCCAGGTAGTTACGAACATCTCCGCTATAATGGGCAGGGGCTCCATCCTGTTGGAACCACATTGTCTGTTGCGTCGATGCAGAAATCTGTTCATCTCTCAAAAGTTGTGGCAATACTTGCTGCAGAAAGATCAAGTAGATAGGTCCGGTTAGACGACACGGTAACAGGTAAGGTCCGATGAGGTAATCTCCCATAATACCTGCCCATACATTGACCGAAAATCGAATCTGTGCTGCACGACGTCGTATTGCATGCGGGTTCTCGACCGCCCAGATATGGTCGTTATGCGTGTTGAAAATTCCTTCCCTTGTGAAGGATGCCTCATCGGAAAACAACACTTCAGCAGGAAAAAGGGGATTTGTAGCACATTTTCCAAGGTACCACTGTGCGAAAGCAATACGAGGTGCATAATCCTCCGGTTGCTGTGTCTGGACACGCTGCACGTGAAACGGATGCATGTCTTGTTCTCGGAGAATCCTCCAGACGCTGCAATGGGGAAACCCCGACTGCGTTTGCTAGACTTCGTGTACTCGTTCTTGGATTCCCCTGTACATGCTGCAGCACATTCTGTTCGACGGCTGGAGTCCGTGCTGTTCTTACCCTGTCCTTGCCAGCTCTTTCAAATGAACCTCTCTCAGCTAACCTCTGGTGCAGTCTTGCAAAGAAATTATGACTGGGAATACGCCTCGTCGGATATCGTTCCGCGTACAAACGCTGTGCGGCTGGCCCACTACAATTTGCAGCCCCGTACGCCAAATGCATATCGGCTAACTCTGCGTTCGTGTAATCATCCATCCTACTAACTTGGCGTTCTTGTGCGAAATTAAGATTCCCTGCACTAAAGCTCGGAATTTTCGATTCTGCCCATTGGTATATGATTTCGAGTTGTCAGGATGTTCCCTACCCCTCTTAGAAGTTCTGAAACGTTTAACTGAAACACCCTGTATATATATAAAACTCGAATTCCACAGCAAAAAACCAGAAACTGTGGATCATCTTAACAGCGAATGGAACAGCGGCGGTCTCCTCTTCACCATCACCGAACAGTCAATCACCTTCAACGTGTGACATTTAATGTGAGAAGGATCCAAGCCCAACCCCAAGAAACTGTTTTTCTTATTTCCTGAAATTAAAATATTGAAACTTTTTTGTTTTTCATTCTAAAGTTTTTCTTTATCTTTACTTTTTTTTCTTTGTACATAGAATGTAAATAGTTGTTGAAAATGTGTCTACTGTTCACGTTTTAATAAAAAAAAATAAAATAAAAAAATATATATACAATAATAAAATTAATTAATTAAAAAATGGTAATATTAAAAATAACTGAAATTGAAATAAAACTACAAATTATGGGTTTACAAATTATTAAAAACAACTATGGGTGAGAAGAAGAAAAAAAATTAAACCCAAACTAAGGGTGAAGGGGAAAAAAAAACAAAAAAAAGCCCAAACTAAGGGTGAAAGGAACCCCCAAACTATGGGCACGAGAGAAAAAAATGGGGGGGGGGTGAGATAATACTGAGTGGCTTTCAGCAATTGTCTTCTTTTTCTAAAGATACGAAGACAAACATGTTGAAAAGCTTTAAATCTATCTCTATCTGAGACAAACAAGTGTAATTCATTAACATTACTTATTAAAACTGTTTGAAACAACAGAGATCTTTCTTCCTTGTACAGATTATAATCTAATAATACATGTTTCCAATCTTCTTCAATCCCACAAATACAAAAACTATCTGTCGCTATACCCAACTGAAACAGTTTTGCATTTACTGATCCATGCCCTGTCAATATAAAAGAAGCCGCCATAGCTGGGAAAAACCAATCTAATATTTTGTTTAATGACAAATAGCGAACATCTGGCAAAAAGTATTTGGTGACTAGACCAGTCATACTGTTGTTCCACCTATATTGCCATATATCATATAACTCATTTAAAATTCTTTGTCTCAATTTTCATATTAACAGATGTATTAGAAGTTATTCCCATAAAGCTAACTTCCCTACCCTTCTTTAAATGATACACCATCCCTCTATATATCACATGCAAATCCAGGGGATTACACCCCAGCTATCACCTGAACGGCATTCGTTGAAACCGGCCTACATGCTCGATTAATTGCTAATAACATCACCCTCTGTATGGAATATAATTTATTTTTTGTTCTAACAATATTTGCCATCCTATACCAAATACCAGCAGCATATGAAACAATTGGCAGGAAAACAGCCTTATAATACAATCTAAGGGTTGTTTTTTATTTAACCCCATTCTGTTCTGGTTATCCTAATTATAGCAGCACTAAAAGTTCTTCCTTTATTCGCTAAATTTTCTACATGTTCTGTACAACTTAACTTATCATCTATAGTTATTCCTAAATACTTATTGGTTTTAACGTACGCTATTTGTTTATTATATATACGTGCAGTAGGTGGACGATCATAATTGAAAGCCCCTTTAAAAACCATCAGCTTAGTTTTTGTTATAGAGATGTTCAACTTATGAAATGTAACCCATTGGGTCAGATCCTGCAATACTTTCTTAATCCTTGTCTTCAAGACCAATCTTGAAGACCCCGGAACACAACTTGCCAAATCATCTGCATATGCTATAAAATGACAGTGTTCAAGACTCCGAGAGAGCCACTGACCTAACACAAGATTCCAACACACAGGCCTCAGTATGGAGCCTTGGGGACATCCGCAGTATACTAGTGTGTCGTAAACTAAATGACGTGCCCTTACTGATATTTTCCTATTTCTAAAATAATTTCTTATTACTTTGTATAATTGATATGAACAACTCATCTTTACTAACACATTTAATATTACACTCTCCCACTACAGTGAATCAAACGCCGCCTCGAAGTCTATGAACACTGCCATAATATATTTATCAGTAGCAGTATCACAATAATGATCTAAATCATATATAGCGGCTTCAGCAGATCTTCCCTGTTTAAATCCGTATTGATTTGTTTCAACTATACAATTAACTTTATATAATTCATTTAATCTTATGGCTAAAAGTCTCTTATATATCTTCCCTAGGTTGGCCAATAAAGATATCGGCCGGTATGCTCTAGGCTCCGAAGGATTCTGGTTTCAGTATCATCTTTAAAATTGCGAACTTTCATATTTATGGAAAAAACTGATTCTAAAGGGCATTTGTTAAACATATTTAACAGTATTTCAGGATAAATTTCAAACATCTTAACTATTACTGTATTTTATACTAAATCCCAACCAGGACATTTCTTTAACCTAACCTGTTTCATAACTGATTGTAACTCAATCATATTAAATAGCTCAGTTTCAATAGACGTGTTATATAAACTGTTTTCCATTCTTATTCTAAGCTGACCAGCAGTGTCTTGTCCGATATCATCACACTTATCAAGGCTGTCACTATTGCAGCAACTGAAGAAAACCAATCTAATGTAGGTTCATGTAACATATCATCTACATTGTAAAATATATCTCCTAAGGGAACTTTATTACAATAAACCCCACAGCTCCGTATTTCCTGTTTCTTTTAAAAAAATTCTGCAGTGATTTGGTCTTGTGCTGCCTAATTGCTTTACAGTATAATTTCTAATTGGTTTTAAACTATTCGACCTCCTGAGCTGGCAACGATCGTCTTCTTTGGTAATTTCTTCTTGCAGAAATAACTTGTCTACGAAGAGACGCTAATTCCTCAGACCACCAAGGAACTTTGTTCTTTCCCATTTTCCCCCTCTTACATGCATAAGATGTTACTCTATACAAAGCATTCTGAATATATGAAGAGTATTCCAAAGCATTTAAACCATTCATTTGTGTGCCAGTGTCTCTCTCAAATTCTATACGTAAGGCTTGCCTAAACTTTTCCCAATTCATTGTTTTAATTGAAAATCTGTTTATATTTTGCAAACTGAGAGAATTAACAACTGATCCGTCAAACTTGATAAAATGTATTGCTCTGTTCTCACTCTGTGTCGCCTCAGTAAGAATTTTCCAACCAACGACTTTATTACAAATACTAGTTGTAGGTAACGTAATATCTATGTTTGACTGTCCGTTCACAGTTGAAAAAGTATACGGCATGCCCTGAGCAAATCTTGTTAGTTGCAATTTGTGCGTTCCGTTAAAAAATGCTTATGCATGCTATTGAAATTTATAAAGAAAAAAGAAAATTATCTTGGAAACAAACGCCTCTTAAACATTTCTGAAGAAGAGGGCTCCTTATGCAACGAGCCAATAATGCATTTAGTAGATGATGATGAAGAATAAACATTCTTTAACATTTGTAAGTCATGTTTATTATTATAATTTGCTTGATTTCACAGGCTATGTTTTCATTTCTTTGGATAAATCAATCATTGCTTAAACAAACTAATTAGCTAACTAATTTCATTGTTGAGAACGTAACCCCTATTTTTAACATTATGTCTATAAGAAATAAATTCCCGCTTTACGAGTGCGCGCTAGGAACGAATTAACTCGTAAAGTCGGGAACTACCTGTAGTTAGTCCACTGCCAGTCGTATTTTCAATTTTACAGAAACCTAAAAAAGTTCCCTAACTTCAATTTTTTGTGTTTCATTATTATAAATTACAAATCTTCAAATAATTGTCAATTGTTCTTGATGACTGGCATCAGGCCTACAATCTAAAATCAAAGAATAATACTGTATTTAGGTTCCTGAAACTTATCTACAGTTTTTGTCCTTATACTATTTCCTATTGTATTTAAAATATCATTTTGAATTTTGTACCTTAAATAATATGGCATGCGAAGTTTATCAATCTGAATACGTTGAATGTGTTCCGATAAAGTGGAATCAAATTTGGAAATCATTTGTATTAATTGCAAAAAGTTTCCCTTATTTTTATAGAATAATTTTGAATTACCCCTTAAAACCAAATTTTGTTGTGCCAAATATTGAATGCTAAAAACAATTCTCTTTAATACTTACTGATTGCCATATTATTTTTTCTTGATTTTTCAGACTTTGATAATGTGCATATACTGTATTTTGTAATTCTAAGTTTTTATGGAAATTAGTTAATTTGTTAGTGCATGCATATTGCTCGTCTCTTGAATATTCAACTGTCTTGTTAAATTTTGCCAATCTTTTTACCCACCATTTACAAGTGGAACAGAAACAATACTATTTAAAAATAATTTACAATTACTGTATAACAAAAGACAGCATTTTGCGAAATCGAATGCAGTAACTAATTACGCGAAAGTGATTCACCGTTTTGTAATATTTTTAGTGTATAGGCAACCTCTGTATAACACGGTACTTCTACAACATGGTTTCGCTCTAACACGGTTAGAGAATTTCGGTAAACCTCGCATAACAATGTCTTTTTGAGCTTTTGTGCAGGGCAAACCCTGCTATTATGTTGAATGCAATTTTTCAACATTTCCACTCTTTTTTTTAGTGTATAGTGTGGCCCAATCCTCGCAGGTTGATCTAATCACAAGATGCGCAGTTTCCACAACAAGCAGTACCTTCACGGGCAGTGGAAAATCTCTGGCACAACGCAAGATCGAATCCTATACTCCAGAGCAAGAGCTATTTTCAACAGACTTAAGGCATCAGCAATAAAGAGATACACCGATGCTACTTGTCTAAAGGAAAGCGCCATACTCATCCAGATACAGTCTCATTAATTCAAATCTTGATCTAGATAACTGGATGGACTACATTTCAAGATTCAAAGCCAATTTCGCTTCTGCTGAAATTCCTCTCCAAAACTCAATTTGCTCATAATGATGACCTTTTCATAATTTCCATCACAAGACAGCAACTGATATATGCTATTCAGAGATAAGATTGAGAGCAATTGCATTGCTCTCAATCTACAACTGTTCTTTCCACACAAGTTTTCCCTGCTCGATGGAATGAATACTCTGTGAGGCCACTGCCTAAGGTTAAAGCAACAACAAGCCTAAAAGATTTCAGACCAATCTCAACTTCTTCTACCCTCCCCATACTTTTTGAAAAGGTACTCCTTCCAGCATTAAACAAACAGCTGATGCTACAGAAGCCGAAACAGTTCCATTTCGCAGTCGCAAACAGATCCACCATAACAAACCTCATGGCCACACAGTCTTCAAGCCTTCGAAACTAAATCCGAATTAGCTATTGTGTACGCCGATATTGAGGCTGCTTTTGACAGTCTAGACGTCACAGCTCTTCCAGTTTTCTGCAATTCTTCTTCAGGATTAATGGAGACCTAGCTTTCTTCACTGCCTTATTGAGGAATAGAAGTGTCCACCTCACAATGAAGAAGACCCACTTTACAAGAAAAATCAATGCAGGAGTCCCACTAGGTGGCGTCCTGTCTGGCCTTCTCTTCTCAGCCATTCTAATTCCTTTCATGAGTCCCTGTGATGATGCTCTCATATATGCCAATGACAAAGTTTCTTACTTTAATTCCACCGTCTGTGAACCCAATGGCAATTACGTCTTCAATCACAGAGAACTTGACCACTCTTTCAACTTACTTGAAAATGCTAAACCTTAACCCTTCAAAATCTGCAATAATGATTTACTCATTGCAACAGCAACCAACAATAATTCAACCATCAGTTTTGAGCACTCTTGTCCCAGTGGTTACCTGCCATAAGGATCTCAGTGTCTATTTTGATCCAAAGCTGAAATTTAATGTTCACACAGAATACTTCCGGAAGCGATTTAACACCCTACGCTGGAGAGCAAAGCAACACTTGCTTCATTCCATCGATGCCGCAACCACTACCAGATATCTTCAAACCACCGTTTATCCGGTTATTTTATATGCTTCTGAAATTTGGGCATCTGCGTCCCCCTCACTTCAAAAACCGGTGTTCTCGTGTGAATACTGGACCCTGAAATGGGCCAAAAATAAGGTTAATTGACAGCAGGCGTTTAATGACATTAAAAATGTACATAGGAGTCGTAAATGCCCCAAACATCTGGGATTTCTGTCAGTGGCACAATCCTCTGCCATCCTTGAGATCAGAACCCACACTAATCCTCAAATACAACCGGTTGAAACTGTGTAGTCGGTTCCTACCTGCCCAGGCACTCCCTAAAATTCAGGCACTGCTCCGTCTTGGAGTCAACCTACAGAAAATGGTTACTGACTACAAATACCGTCACATGCTCCTCGAGTGGATTACATCTGTGGAACTGGGATAAATTCCTCCAAATTGGGTTACGACATTCCGTTCCTCTTTATATTTTCCTATTATTATATGCTTAATTTTGTGTAACTCACTTCTCATGTAACTGTCATTTTTGCCAATTTAATCACATGTATAGGGTAAAACTCCTGGCCATGTCGCCGTGATGAGAATCATTGTCACTAGTACATGAACGGTACTTAGCAGCAATAACGAAGTTTAATTTTTAAATCCCCGCTGTTGACTCGCTAGTCAAAAAAAAATTACTGAGAAATCTCTGAACTTTGGAAAAATCTAGATTGGATAGCACACCAGGCCATCCAAAAGATTAAAGTCATCCACACGTTGAAGTTATGTTCCTACTACCCAGGGCTGGCGTTAGGCCGATTGGACCCAATCGAGTCCCACACTTGGCAGAAAAATTAAAACGGGGAAAAAAATAGATGAAAAAAAAAAAAGTGATGAAGGAAAAAGGATTTTAAGTTAAAGGGCTCCTGTGAAACTCGAAACAATGATTTTACATATGTTTAGCATTTTATTATTAATGAGTACAAAGGACACAGACAAAAATAATATTATTATTATTTTTGTTAATTTAGAACAGAAAAGTCTAATTTCTAAAGGTGTGGAAATTTTGGCCATTGTATAAGTTATAGGCCAGTTTTTACCCATCCCTTGAAACATCAAAAGTAATTAATTTAAACATGTGTACCCCATTTTAGGTATGTGGACATGTGTATATATAAAGGGCAGCTCCTAGAACGTTTGTTCAACTCCGCCTCATATCTCCGTGAAGAACAGTATCCCTACAAATGGGCCAGGTATGTGTGTCAGGTCTGTGTCTCCCCACTTTAGGTATGGACCCTGCGGAATGCAGTATGCATCTCTATAAAGTTATTGTAATTGTGCTCCTTACGTAAGTAAAATTTATATTCTTCATTTTATTTATTGAGTTGAACGCAACACAAACCCAGTGGCATCACTATGCTAATGCAGCTGCATTGGAGCCGAGCTTAAAAGGGGCCCTGTAAAATTTGGAAGACAGATTCATTTCTCAAGACGGTTCACGATTTTAATTCATAAACGAGAAAGTTTTTAAATTAAATGTAACACAATCTTATTGACACACCGACTGACCACCACCCGAGTATTGTTTAGACCAGCAGTTCCCAACCTTTTTCGTCGCGAACCCCTTTCAACATAATTTTTTTTTATCGCAAACCCCCTCTCAACATTATAAAACTTGCTTCTTGTACAATGGTAGACCACCATTGTGGTCTCTTGCCAAAATTATTGGCTGCAATTTTTGCCCATCTCTGTCAAAACCAGACGGTTCTATTGCCACATCAGCCAAAGATAAAGCTGACCAGCTAGCATCCTATTTTTCTTCCAACTCATGTATTGATGATCTTAGTAAATCACATCAAACCATTCCCAGTACACTCCATTCAATGCTACCTGTGGTCTTCCATCAAAAGGATGTCAGGATTTTGATGATGAATCTGATGAAAAGAAATACCAGGTCCTGATAGTATTTCTCCACTTGTTCTTAAAACCTGAGCTCACTTCTGTTCTTTGCCGCTTGAAAATTTGCTCATATCCAACCAGTTCCTAAAAAGGTGACAAACCCTCCAATCCAATTGTCGTCCCAATGCAAAAGTAATGGAGAAATCAATTAACCGCCAACTCAGACTATCCAGAAACATTCCATCTGATCAACAATCACCAATATGGATTCCGTCAGTGTCGATCCACTGGTGATATTCTGGCTTATGTTACCCATTTATGGACAAATTCAATGGAAAAGTTGGGTGAAACACAAACAGTTGCTCTTGTCATCTCCAAGGCTTTTGTTTGTGTTTGGCATAAAGGTCCTCTAAATAAACTTCCATCCTATGGTTTGCAAGCTGTTTTTTGTGATTGGGTATGCAGTTTTATCTCTGACCGCTCACTAGTTAATGGTAGACGGCTCTCTAACTACTCCACTAATGCTGGTGTTCCCCAGGATTCAGTTCTTTCTCCCACTCTTTTCCTCTTGTATATTCCTCTTCTTTCATTGATTGGAAATCCTATCCATAATTTTGCTGATGATAGCACATTGCATTACACCTTACAGTTTGAGAAGCCTTGCCCTGATCAAACAGTTTCAACTTCTCGAATATCCACTACCATTTCCTTAAATGCTGATCTCCAGGTAATGGTAGTGGGGAAATGATCACTTAATTTCAATCCTTCTAAAACTCAGTCCTGTCTTATATCTCGCAAATAGGATTCTTCTGTTCGTTTATCTTCGAGACGCTCCGATTTCTAGGCAAGATCTTGGGGGTTACCCTGACTTCTAATCTCTCTTGCCATATTACAAATATTTTTTGTAATATGGCAAGAGAGGAAGCACATTACAAATATTGCTTCCTCTGCATCTAAAACACTTGGTTTTGTCTTGGCGTTACCTTTCTTCTTTGTTGATTCAGTAGAAATTGCGAATCTGGCCTACCATGGAATATTGTTCCCACATCTGGGGCGGTGCCCCCGAAACCTCTCTCAGGCTTCTAGATTCCATTCAAAAGAGGGTAGTTGGGTTAATTATTGCATCTCTAACAAAAAAAAAAAAAAAAAAAATTGTGATGTTAGGTTCACCTATAAATGATTACATCTACCCATATATTTATTGTCTGTAAATTGCATGTTCTCTGGTCGATTTGCCTGTTTTGCTAGAGTAAAAAATCTTGCTATCTACGCCTGAGACCGACTAACTCAGCCACGGAGTAAAAAAAGCCCATTAAAATTCCTTGTGTCATCAACGGCATTCGAACCCTGGCCTTATCCTCCTGGTGTGGGGATGACACCACTGTGCTATCAGCGCAGACTGTCTTATCTCTAACAGTCTCTCTCGTTTCCACAGGCACTGTTCTTCTGAATTGGCTTCTGTAATTCCCACTCTCTCTCTTTAAAAGCAATCCGAGTGCCACAACCAGTCAACATCCTTTTACTGTCCAAGTTCAAACTCACAGAATCAACTTTTCTCCTTCCTCATTTATTCATTCAGTTTCCCTTTCCCCGAACATCCTTCCTCAATACAAATTTCCTGAAAATTACAATCAACAGAAGTTCAAGTCTAACGTCAACAAGTATCTTTTTTCAACCCATGCACAGTACTAAGTACTGTACTATAGATTCTAAAAAAAAAAAAAAAAAAAAAATTATGGTACATAACAAAGGTGCTTGAGAATCAAAAAAAATTTTGTATGATAAACATATTTCTTTTTTACATGATATACTATAAGATAGTAAACTAATTATAAGATATTGTTTCTTTATTTGGAAATAAAGAAATATCTAGCAACAACAGGCAAATTGACCAGAGAACACACAAAAACACAAGTATATATAATCAATTACAGGAGAGCCTAAAATATTTTCTGTAAGAATTATGCCTTGTTAGCCCATGCCTTAACCCAGCGCTGATCAGGAACAAACACAAACATCCTGGACAAATAGATACGTCTCCAATGGAACGTTTTGGGTTCCATTAGGGGCCCAGTGGCTAAATGACCAGAGGAACAATGCTACATGACAATATACAAAATCCATGCCTTTAAATCTCCGTCATTGACAGTGTTATTTCACACCCACAATGATGGGGGAAAACCCCTGGTGTAGTTTGACACTAAGCACCTTCTACACTCTACTCCCCAATACGACAGACGGTGTGTATGAACAGTTCATAAAATTTATCAATGTAGAGCTGTACAGGAGAAAATTTGTGCAATGTGCTGAAACAGGAATTCGAAGTATTAGGATTAGACATAACTAATATCCGAGGACAAGGTTATGACAATGGAGCTAATATGAAAGGAAAAGTTTCAGGTGTTCAGGCAGGACTATTAAAAATTCAAATGTTCTCGTCACAGTTACAATCTAGTTCTAGGGGATATGACCAAAACCTGTCCTTTAGCATTAGCAGAGGCATTTGATGCAAGAAAGCAAGCTTATGCAGCATCAGCCAAAAAAAAAAAAAAAAAACCACCCACTTCCACTTCACCCCTCTGTTCATTCAAAATAGCTGTCCAGCTGAGCCTTAAACTTATTTAGGCTATCAACCTCCACCACAAAGGATGGAAGTCTGTTCCACCAACCAACCACCCACTGGCTAAAGGCAAATTTCCGCACGTCTATCCTACATCTGTCTTTCCTCAATTTGAACCTATGCCCCCTCAGGCGATCCTTCTGAGCTAGAGGAAGAATCCCATCAGCATTGAGCATGCTTAAACCATTCAAGGCTTTATACACCTCTATCAGATCACCTCGCTGGTGTCTAGTCTCCAGACACTGTAATTTGCAAAACTTAAGCCTTTCTTCGTAAGAGCACCCCTTTGTTCCATTCACTAATCTTGTTGCCTTTCTCTGTACTCGTTCCAGCAGCTCTACATCCTTCTTGAAATTGCCTTATACAATGGAATAATCACCTCCTTCTCCCTGCTGGAAAAATTCCTGTATATCATTGACAATACTCCATGAGCTACTCTTGCAGCCTGTCATGCACTGCTCAGAGAACTTCATATCTGCCTGCACAACCACCCCCAAGTCCCTTTCATTCTCTACCACTGTCAGTGTAGTACCACAGAGTTGATACGTTGCTCTGGGGTTGCTGTTTCCCATGTGTAGTACTTTACATTTGTCAATGTTAAACTTCATTTGCCACCTCTCAGCCCATCTGCTCAACCTTTCCAGATCCTTTTGCAGCAGCATACTGTCAGTAGTGTCCTTGACAACCCTGCCAACCTTTGTATCGTCTGCAAACTTGGACATTAAGCTTGATATACCATCATCAATATCATTTATAAATACAGAAAACAATAATGGACCCAACACTGAGCCCTGAGGGACTCCACTAATAACATTAGTCCACGATGAGCAGTGTCCATTGATTACCACTCTCTGTCTTCTCCCCCTCAACCACCCCTTTATCCATAGCAGCAATTTGCCTCCAATGTCACACTGCTCCAATTTGTGTAGCAGTCTTCCATGTGCAACAGTATCAAAAGCCTTTCTAAGATCCAAGTATATAATATCAAAGCTATTCCCTGCATCCAGTTCTTTTGTGACTGAATCATAGTATCCAATCAAGTTGGTCGGGCAAGACTTCCCCTTAACAAAACCATGCTGTGTCCGAGCTATAACTGAAGTCTTGTCTAAATGATCCTGCAGTGCTTCTTTAACCAGTGCCTTCATTAATTTTCCTGGAACAGAAGTTAAGCTCACAGGTCTATAATTACTTGTGTCAGCCTTTGATCCTCCTTTGTGAATTGGGGTCACATTTGCACATTTCCAGTCTATGGGTACCTCCCCTGAGTCCAAGGAAGCTCTCATAATTTGCTGCCTCCTTTAATATAACTGGATAGATCCCATCCACCCCGGGCGCAGTTTCTCCTCCACTTTACTCCCAGTTCTGATGCAATGACCTTTTTTTGGAAACTTCAACATCTGTATGTGCTCTTTTCAGCATCAACAAAGAAATTGTCATTTTCCAAAAATATGAGATGGTCTTTCTTGAAAGCCTCTGCAGAAATTTCACACAAGATTACAAAAAAGAAAGCATTTCAATTACCAGCCTGCTGATGAACAAATGCTAAGGAAGCTTACAAAGTAAACTGCTTTAATAAAATCGTAGAAAAGGCTTTCTAGCAGTTAATAAAACAATCAATAATAAAATTTCTAAGCATTCCAAAGGATGGGTTAAGAAAACACACTGCAGATTTAGAAATCGCACTTTCAGATGCTAAAATCATTGAAGGCAATGAAGGTGGCAGATATTGATGGCCATGTGTGGAGGAAATGGAAGCACTGAAACCAATTCTTCGAGAATCGGTTTTCTACATTTTTTCTTGCAACTAATGAAAGAGCCACTGGATTTTCAAATTTATTGATATCGCTGATAGCACTAATATTTTTAACGATTCCAGTGATTGTAGCGTCTGAGGAAAGAAGCTTTTCCCGATTAGTTTCTTTAAACTTAAGTAAATAATAAATATTTAAATTATAATCAAAAACATATCTAAGGTCGACAACGCTTCGAGAGAGACTCACCAGCCTTGCTATTGTATCCATTGAAAGAGAAGGAATTTAAATTTTGAGTCTTCAAAGATTTTACCGATATATTATCAACATTTCTGGTCAATTGTTAACAAATTGTAATAATATAAAAATAATAAATTAATAGTTCATTATTTCAAAATATTGAATTTTGGAAGGGGCCCCACAGACATGCTCCAATCGTGCCCCGCATTTGCTAAGGCCGACACTGCTACTACCACCACAGTTGTACTAGGTTAATACTTCTTTCATTCAGCCATTAGATCAAGGCATTATATCTACCTTTTAAAACTCATTACATCAGAAAATCGTTACAATGGATATTGGAAAAAATTGAAGTAATGGAGGTGTGGAAACATTTCTCAATTGTGGACTGTATCAGAATCATAGCTTTAGTGCTGAAAGAAGTAAAACTGTCAACAGGTGCGTTTTGGAAAAATGTATGGCCAGATATCTAAAACAGTTTTGAATTTGAAATTTTTTACAATATTTCTGTCAAATATAATATAACTTATAATGGAAATGTAATTCACTGGAGACAGTAAATTACATTTCCACTAGGGAAGGGTTTCATGATATGACTACTGAAGCCCTCGTGGGTAGTAACTATTGAGAGAATTGCCTTCCTCCACACATTGGATGGAAAATACCTGTTTGAAGAATCCTGTCAATGAAGGGAGGAATTTTTATGTTTCACGTGGCTGAGTTAGTCGGGCTCAGGCAAGGGTAGCATGGTGTTTTCTCCTGGAAACTCTGTTTTTTTTTTTGTCCAGCAAAACAGAAAATCGACCTTGGGACATGCAAGTGGTGAAACCCATGTTTAGTCTCTAGAGCAAAGTTTCCGGCGGCCCCCCCCCCCACATCTCTTTCAACCCATGCACGGTACTTAGTACTATAGGTTTTGATACCTTTCGGTGTTTGGGGTTTTCATAAAAATAAAAGTTCAAGAATTATTGGTAAAAAAAAAAAAAAAAAAAAAAAAAGATGCCAGGGAAGCAGATTTGGCGGAAATCGCATTGGAGGTAAAATCAAATCAATTCAGAAGATTAATAGTGCAAATGAAAATTCTAATCCAAATTTTACACTAAAAAGCATAAGGGAAGGCATAAAGTTAGCCGAGCAATTAGAATCTTATTTTTTTGAATGAAAAGAGCCCAAAGTTCAAAAGGGAGCTTCAAAAATGCTTAGTTCCATACGATGAAATTCACAAAGTTTTATCAAGCAAAAGCAAACAAACCCAGATTACAGAAATAGTGTATTTTTGTTAGCTTTTGGAATGTAACCCCCCCCCCCCCCCTTTTGTACTTTTTCTTAGTCCCATATAAAATGTGTTGTTTTGTACAACATTTTATAGAAACGTAACTACTGTGTTATACAAGGGTTGCCTGTAATAATCAATACAAAAGTTTCTTCTATTACTTCTATATCTTTTGGTAGATCAATTTTTTTTTATTGTTTTTTTTTTTTTTTTTTTTGGTAGATCAATTTTTTCCACTAACATCGTTCTTATTTTGTTATTTAAAATTTGTGGCCATTTACTGGTTGATATTGTTAATTAGTTGTTTATTGCTCTGCAAGGCAGTCTTGAGGGTGTCTCGAGCTCTCCCTTATATAGCAACTGCCACAGTCTTTGCAAGTTACGCGGTATACCACTCGGCTAACATAAACTCCTACCAGGTAATTGTATTTTATGCGATATTCTTGGAGGATATTCGAGATCTGGTCCAACGTGCCCGGATAGTAGGGAATACAGGCGGTAGGCATATTGTCATGTGAGGATGAAGGCCTCGGGTAGGTCTAGCACTTGTCTAATATATGGGCTGGGTAATCACAATTGACCAGGTCAGTCTGGAAATCTCTGTGTGCTTATTCTGAGCTGGAATGGCTTCAAGCTTGGAAAATAGTGCGTGCGGTGCTGTTGAGATGGCAAGTGGCATGGCCAGATCTGTATTTGGTAAACTGCCTGCACCACACTGGCTTATGGTATACCCACTAGCTTTACTGGAACATGTAAGAATGGAAGGCAAAACTTCTAGTTCTAAAGTGAACTGGATGAATAGTGATAAAGAACTGAGGTATTCTAGTAGTGTTGCCTCTGAACCATGTGGGATGGCAGTGAAGATGTCATCGACGTATCTACACCACATTGTAATAGGTACAGGTGGGCTCAGGAATATCTGTTCCTCTAATTCCTCCATGGCGATGTTGGCCACGGAGCCGACAGGGGCATCCATAGCTGTACCTTGTACCTGTTTCAACAGGAATCCCCGAAGGTAATGACATTGCCTGACAAGCATAGGTTGAGGGCCGTACAGACGTCCTCTGTGGATAGTGATGTTCTGCTCAGTAGGTTTGAGTCATTCTCCAGAAGTCACTTGGTGCAGTGAATGGCCAGAGACACGACATCGAACAATGCCATAATCTTGCTGTCAGGGATTGAAAGTTCTTTAATTAGGCAAATTAACTTGTCGCTGTTGGTGATAGTGTGATGGTATTTCCCACAAGAGATGTAAGGAGTTGCACAATGTACTTAGACAGCTCATGTGTTGCAGCAGGACACAATAGGCAGAAGAGGAATGCCTGGCTTAGGTAGGCCATAAAACTGTGAAAGTTGGCAGCCCATGCCATGCAGTAGCCACTAAGTCGATGCATAAATTTTCCAAGATTTGTACCATGCGTAGATTAGTTTGTTGACGTTTGACTCTAGACGTCCCAAGACGTTGATAGGTGGATCAGTCACAGGCTCAAACATTGGGGTCTGTAGGAGGGCAAGAGCTTTCTCCAGATACTCTGACAGGCCTATGACAGTGTGGTGCCCCTTCTTGGCAGGGAGCACGTTGATGGTGGTGTCTTTTCTGATAGAGGAAAGAGCGTGTTGCCCACGGTTGAAGTTGGAGCATACAGGTCGTGTGTGTCGGAGGCCATTTTGAAGCAGATATCATTAGCAACTTCTTCGGGAAGGCTGGTTATGCTTGCCTCTACTCCCATGGCAAGTTGTGTGATCGGTGGCCTCGATGGTAAGACAGCGAACTTCATACTGGAGGTTAGAACGTTGAGCTGTTCAGAGTTTAATTGCTTACTGCTCAAATTCAAAACTAAACTGAAATTCACATTGAAATTGGATTAGTCATCTTTACACCAAAATGCAGAGAGCTGGCTTCAACAAATCAACTCTTACAAGAACTAAGAGGTACGATCTCGCCAATGGTATTTTCTAGCCTTATTCATACTCTTTGTCGCTAAACTAACAGTGTTTATGATGCTTACCATTCCCGACAACAACAGAAGTTTGTCAATTTAACCAGAGAAGCTCACTCCTCGAGAGCAAACACCCTTCCCACGAATAACGCTTTTCATTTTGAATTAAATCTTATGTGGATAAGCATGTAGTGACTGAGAGTAGGTGGGTTGGTTGTTGTTATGTTGTTAGCCAATGTCAAATGTGTGGCGATTTGCTGAATTTTGTTTGATGCTGCTATATTTCAGTCACACGTTAATTTTTCTTTATCTACAAATCTGTGCCATATTGCTCCTCTGGATTCTTGAGTAATTTTGTGTTAAAAATGGATAAACATCCATTTTTATCCAGTAATGACTTTCATGTGCCCTGTATTATCTTCCCTCACTCATGAAGAGAACAGCCTTAACCCTGGAATTGAAATTACAGTATTGAAATGTGCTATGACAGGTAGGGGCTATTCCTATAACCTGGGCATGTCCATGACTTGTAATATTAGGAAAAGAACACACAAGACATGAGGTGCTGTTAAGCACGCAGCACACCTCGTTCTTCCAAAGTGATTAATAGGATGCTCTCAATGTACATACAGTATGAAAAGAACAAGCAGGCTTAGCAAAACTGAGTACAACTGTGATTGATCCATTTTTAAGAATCAACTATACACCATTTTACACATACACTGGTTTTATTTTTTGTCTGCAAATAACAAAGGAGTGATTTTTTTTTTTTTTTTTTTTTTTAATATTAAATTTAAGCAGTAAATTAAACACTTATGCATATATACACTTCTTACACATGCAAATCTTCATGCTTAATGACAAAATAATACTACTGGCAAAATAACTTGTGAATGAACAAACAGATAAATAACAGTTATTTGAATAGAGTGTATGCGTGTTTAAGCAATAAATTGTGCTAGTATTCCCACAGAATAAGTTATACCCAGAAGAAAAACATCTACACCTTGCAACAGTTCCTCCATAGGAGTGTGCTGCTGGAAGATTTCCCAAAAAAAAAAAAAGTATCACAGAGCACAGTCCTTTTATATTTAAAAACACGTTAACTATGTAAACTATGTACATATTTACTAAACATGAACAATTCCAACTACTAATGATAAGAAAACCTTACATTTTCAAAAATGTAAAAAAAGAAAAGCACACCAGAACAATATTTGCCATGATAAAGTGATAATTGATATGCAATCCTAAGTAGCATGTTAAATATAAAATGCTTCAGTTATGATACCAAATAATCCCTCCAATTTTTTTGTTTAAAAAATAACACTCCAAGAACACATGAATAAAATTATAAAATGCATGAACTAATTTTTTAAAGAGGTAAAAATAATACACACATGCATACTGATTAAATATCTAAAAAGTGAGTTTTTTTAAAAAATTAGTTTAGAATTGTGGTAAATAATTACATACATAATTGTGGTAAATAATTACATTAACAGTTTTTAAATTTTTACAATATTTCTGTCAAATATAATATAACTTATAATGGAAATGTAATTCACTGGAGACAGAGGGAGGAAAATTCACATGACAGAGGGAGCAAAAATGTTTTCTTGCATAAACATTAATAAGCAACCTAAGTAAGTGTCCTTGGTCACGTGGACATTCTGATATCAAAGATCATTTATAGCTTACAATAATGAGTAAATGTACTCTTAAGTTATGAATGGATGGACTTGGATTTGATTGTTTCCTAAACAAGAAGGGCACTTATTATTCAGTATGGTCCCAGTCCTAGTAAATAGTCTGCACAATCAATTATCACTCATTATTCAACATTTGCAGACTAAGAAGTGAAAATAGTTCTGATGGCAAATAGGATGGGGCAGTGAAGATGATAGAAACAATCTTTGAACACATACTGTCCATTTAATAACAACTTACAATCTGTAAACCTGAAATTAGTTTTAGTTAAGATATTACTACAAAGTGCATAAAAACAAGAAATTTAGAACACTTCCAAATGAAAGAACTGTTGTGAATTCATTACTATGAAGAGGCTGGTAAATGATGACACAGGTCTCAGACTTTTCATATATATCTTGTAATTATTACAAGATAAAAAATATTTCCTAAGTTAAATTACATGACTTCCAAACACCTTCAAAATATTGACACAAAGAAGAATACCAGTGTTCTAAATTATATCTACCCTTAAAAATTAACCACACTATCGAACAGTGCAGGCTATAGTGGCTCTAACTACTGATAAACTGTACATAAAAATAAGGTGAACATGATTTTCTTTCTTTCTCTATATAAAATATTAAAAATCTACAAAAAAGCACCAACAACCCATTTAATGCCAGCTGTGGCAAATGGGAACAAAACACTCGGTTCACACACTCCTTTGAAATCTTACAAGTATGTCCATATACGCAGATTTCTTGAAGTATCAGTGGAAGAGGTAATAATCGTGGTTAAAACAATACAATTGACAGTTTCACAACACTGCTTGGCATGCAGTAATTTTAAGGGTGGCTGTAAGAGCCCCATCAATTACCAGTAAATTCAATAAACTATTCCAACTCTCTCATCTACCAAAATTTCTTCTTTAAAAATCAATCTTTTGGTTATTGTTAATCCTTCAAGTTCTACAACCATATTTTCTACATCACCAATTCCTTTCACAGTTGGTCTGTCCACTGATGCTATCTTGGTTTCTTTAGATTTGATCTGGCAAGCATGCTGCTGTTGGGATTCATTCAGTGAAGAACCACTCTTCAAAAGACTAATTTTTCTTGATGACAGTCCACGATTCTTCATATCAAGTGCCAGCACTTGACGATTTGTACCTCCATTTTCAACTGCACGATTATATTGAGATAGTTTTTGGCACCTTTCTTCTTTTACTAATTCCTTACCAGCAATTTCATGAGATGGAGATGGTGTTGCTTGCTCACTAACTGAAGGTATGGATCGTGAAAATAGTGGACAAGTTGAAATACTAGAAACTGCTGATCGTAGCCAAGGGTGTTGAAGACTTTCCTTAATTGTCATACGTTCCCTGAAAAATATGTAATATTAAGATTTAAAAAAGGAGAAAATAGGACAATTTAAAACTAAGTACTAAAAAACAGCAAGTAAATGTAAATAAAACGTTAGATGAAATACTAAAATTATGTTAAGTATGTAACATGTAAAGGAGAACCTTGTGTCATTGCATCTGTTAATTCATGGTTGAGTTCTGAAGTCCCAGTTTTGCAATGATCATCAATGGTTCAAAACTTGGTCATTCATCAAACATATTGCACTTGCCAATTATAGGTTATAAGCTGTCAGACAGAAGGTTTGCTAGATCCACATTGACTAGCTTAGAAGTGCCTGTTTATCATTTTCCCATGTTGTTTTATTGGCTATCTAGCCTGCCAATTGATTAGTTTAACAGTGTTATTTGTTAAGTAGGCTTGAAGGGAATGCCACTGATTGTGTATTGCTTAACAAACTACATTGTAATGCAGTTTGCACCCCCCCCCCCCATTTAAATTCAAAAACTGCAGATTCTATTTAGAAAAGTATGATAAATGTTCCTGGATACATGATGAAAAGGCTTTTGTTTCTTTCTGTATTTAACATTTATTCATACATTTGGATGGTGGTTGAAATTAATTATAAACACAGTCTACAATTAAATAATTTCTAGAATAACTCAGAAGAATGAATTGCCAGTTAATACATATAAAAAAATACGAAAGCCAAGAACCCAATCCCCCCCCCATCCTTCCCCAACCTCAATGTGGTGGATTTGCTATTCAGAAACCATTTGTTATTCTCATCTTTGGAAACATAACCCATGCAAATACAGAAATCCTATGCTAAGTAAATAATCCATTTTGGAGGAATAATAATAATACTCCAAAAATCACATCAACTTATTATTCAAGATACATGTGGTAGATGCATGCACTTTCTCCTCAAAAGCACAAAAAAAAGGAGTTAAGTATGATTCAACTTTTTTCCATAAGCCACTAAATTTTTAAATGATCAAATTAAATTTCTGAAAGAGCTAGGAAACACTATTTAAATTCTCTTGTAGAACTTTACAGTACAATTCATACATACTGTATATAGTTTAGTATTCAAGCAAGAAAATTTTTTTTGTAAACTGCAACAATTTATATCACAGAGTCTACAATTAAATAACTTCTAGATTAACTCAGAAGAATGAATTTCCAGTTAATATATATAAAAAAATACTCAGTCTTGAAAGCCAAGAACCCAATTCCCCCCCTCCTTCCCCAACCTCATTGATCCACGTTTCTACATGTCCAGGACTGGTACTAGCATGGATGGGAAACGGCATTTGCAGATAACCCAAGCACTAACTTTGTTTTTCATTCATATATTTTTCACTTTCTTCCAGCTAATTTTTTCCATACTCTGGGCTATTAGTTTATAAGGGCAGGAGTGTCTAGTCCTATCTTAATTTATTACTTAATTTTGCCTCCTGTTAGCAAAACTGTTATGTGACCACAACACACATTGTATGTACACAAAATGAGTATATATATACACAAGTAATATTACCAAGCTCTGTCTTTGCAGCATGATACAAGATAGGCCAATGGACCCACTGCATAACAAAAACCACATATAATAATGTAGTTTTTGTTACTGATACATAAAATCTTAAATAACATGCATATCTAGAAATCCTTTGCCTCCTATTATTGTAGTTCTACATGGACAGTTTGTGGAATTATTTACTCTGAGTTAAACTATATCTAAAATACTTAATCTATTGCTAAGCATCATCATCATAGGGAAAACCAGCAAAATGTTTAAAAATATATTTTATTCATTGGTAAAACAGGTTATTTTTATCTGTATTTTATATTTTCTGTTATCTTCAAAATCTGTACAAATAACTGGTTCCCCCATCCCAGTTTTAGCATGCAGTAAGGAAGTCTGTTGAATTTATTGAAAATTTACAACTTGTGGGTAAAACTGGTAGTTTTTAATTATTACTAGTAAACTGATCTTTATGCAGGTAGCAGGTTAGTGTTTTCAGTGAGTAGGTATCTTTTTCCAGTATCTGCTCATTGACCACTATGACATGAGGTCAATTTAATGTTTCATGTTCTCCCCCCCCCCCCCTAATACAACGCTGTTCAGGAATATGTTAAGTGCTAACTTGCCCTCTTCTGAATTTATTGTTTGTAATTTTAAAAGATTATGGATTCACCTACTATAGCAGGGACAGCCAACAAGTCAATTGCTGCTTTAATTTCAGTCGCTCACGACGAATTTTAAATATTATCAAAAATAGATTAGTCAAAATCTAAATGTTATAATTATACACCCCACTGCATATGCTTATTACAAATCTGTTGTACCACGTAACTACTCTTGTTGCCGCACAACCACTAGGCTTGTGTAGTGAAATTTCACGCAGTTATGTTGTGAAGAGCATAGTGTATGTGTTGAATATTCTTATTTAGCTTACTTAATAACTGGTTATTAAGTAAGGTTAATTTAATACTGTTTGAAAAATGAATACTACAAAAAAGAGTAAAACATATCATTTTCATCAAGAGTGGGAACTAGAATACTTTTCTGTAATGATAAAAGAAAAATGTTGTTTGATTTGTTCTTATGTGGCTATACCCAAAAAAAGAAAATTTAGAAAGGCACCTCAATGCACTCCACAGTAAACACCAATTGAATTTTCTGCCTAATAGTGACCTTAGAAAAAATAAATTAAAAGAACTTAAATCCAGATTATTCGCACAACAAAATTTCTTCATTTACAGTCTAAAGCGGTAACTGTAGCATCATTTGAAGTGAGTGGTCTTGCAAAAATATGCAAACCATTTTCTTATGGTCAGTTGATCAAAGACGAATTTTTAGAAATAAGATTCTCTTTAAATACTAAAAGTTTTATGGACATACAGCTCAATTTCTCGTGTTTATTCGTATGGTTTTTGATGATTCTGCCACTAGAGAAGAATTGCTGGGTATGGTTTCGTTAAAAGAAAGAAAGAATTAGAGGCTTTGATATACAGGGTTATTAAAATTAAAGTATCCCTATGTAGAGGGCTCTGGAGTGAGTTCTAAGGCTTGTATTGAAGAGAAATTTGGACAAACAGGTACAATAGAGAATGCGCTCACCATTTATTGGGAAAAAAAATTAGTTACAAAATTTGTCACTATATGGCTGTGACAATACAAAACTGCCAGGTAATAAATCCCGGGGGTTCACATCTGGTTAGTATGGGCTTGGCACACTCAGGGTCCTGAGCTGGATATCATCATTCTTCTCTTTCTTGGAGATTCCCTTCTACTTCTGACTCTTGTTTTCTCTCTCTCTCTTGGGGTAATTCAGAAAAATTTTCTTTTTTGGCTAGTGCAGCATAAGCCTCAGGCTTCATTGCACCATATGGCTAATAAATAATAATAAAGAATGCACTCACCATTTATTGGAAAAAAAAAAAAAAAATTAGTTACATTTGTCTCTATATGGCACTGTGGCAATACAAATCACTTGAACAGCGCTACAATTGTTCAATGTGTCCTCCATTTTGGTCAACAACAGTTTCCATTCGAAGAACAGAATTTTCTATAGCAGAACGTAACATGTCAAATGGAATAGCCAGCACATTATGTCATGCTGTCCTTCAGATCTGCCAGAGTTTGACATCCTTCCTGATACACCTGGACGTGAGATTCTTCAAAAAACCCCACAACCAAAAGTAGCATGGGGTGAGATCTGGTGATCGGGGTGGCCAAGATGTCTGGAAACAATGGCTGATGGCCCGTTCATCTGTAAAGTGTTGCCTTAGCAATCTTTGGATACAACGGTGGATGTAGGGTGGCGTACCATCTTGCATGAATATGGTATCCTGAAGGCATCCACGTTGTTGCAGCTCTGGTATTCCGAAATTTGCCAACATTTCATAATATCGCTGTCCAGTGATGGAACAGGTGCGGGGTCCAGTCGGTGTTACCTGTTCCAAAAAAATATGGCCCAATCATGAATGTGGCCGTAAATCCACACCACACTGCCACCTTTGGAGAATGCAACGGGACCTCTTGGATAACTCGAGGGTTTTCTGTTGCCCAAATGCAACAGTTGTGCCTATTCACTTGTCCATTTAAGCCGAAGTGAGCTTAATCACTCCAAAGGATGTTCCATGGCCAAGTGATATCCACTGTCATTCGCGCCAGAAAGTGAAGTGCGTATGTGAAACGAATATCTGCATCACCATGCTTTAGCTGCTGTAGCATGTCCATCTTATAAGGGTAGTACCGCAACACCTGACACATTACTAGCCTTACAGTGGAATACGGCATGTCCACTTCACAAGAAACAGCTGGCACACTTGTGCTACCACATGGAGATTAACTTGATGAATCCATGACAGCCATAGCCACATCTTCAACGCAAGAAGTGTCCACTCGTTTTCAACCTCTACCTGGTTTAAACACTAAGGTGTCCTGTCACTTCAAATTTCGCAATCATTCTGCGGACAGCACAAACAGTCATAGGTCCACGCCTTATGCACTTCTGACGCTGGAATTCTCTGATAGTTGCATTGTTGCTGTTCTGATAGTACAGCTTCACTAATAGTGCCTTTTCCTGAAATGCTGTTGGCATTGCTGCTTTAGTGTAGGCAAACACCTACTGTATGATTTTGAAAAGACTGCTTTGCTTTTATACAGTACAGTAGAGCTGAGTAGTGGCGCTGTGGCAAAAACTTATGATTATGCAAATAACGTAAGTTATCTGCATAATCGCAACTAAGATAGTTATGCGGCATAATTTTGTAACTAATTTTGGCAAATTTTGTAACTAATTTTTTTTTTCCCAATAAGTGGTGAGCGAATTTTTTTATTGTACCAGTTGTCCAAATTTCTCTTCAGTATGAGCCTTAGAACTCACTCCAGAGGCCCCTCTACATAGGGATTCTTTAATTTTAACAACCCTGTATTTGACGCATTCAAAAATTTTATTGAAAAAAATTTAATTACTACTATTTAAGCTCATATCAATAACAACAGATGACGCTAAAGCAATGACGGTGCATCTTAATAGATTAATCGCATTGTGCCAAAAGGATGATGAATTCCCAGATTTTTTGAGTTACCACTGTATTATCCGCCAGCAAAAGATTAAATACTAAAAGTGTTATGGATGGACATAGCTTTCAAAATTGTGAATTCCATCAGAGGAACAATCTCTTCAAAGGAGACTTTTCAAAATGCAACTCGATGAAAATGAACCAGATCTGATATTACACACACAGATGTGAGGTGGCTGAATCGGGGTAATTTTCTACAGAGATTTCGAAATTTGTTGAGCAAGTGCCTTTTCTCCAGACACTGCAATTTGCAGAACTTAAGCCTTTCTTGGTAAGACCACCTAGAGTTAAAATGAAATTTTTACATTGCGAAACGATATCTTCCAAAAAGTCAGATCATCAGAAAAAAAGACTTTTGGAAATATGTTTGCCGAGAAAAGTACCGAAATGTAAAAAAATGCAACGAACTTTTAAATTCCTGTTTTGATTCAACATTTCTATGTGAATCGGCCTTTTCATATTTGAAACAATCAAAAATGAATCTCTCTACTCTTATGGACTTGCATACGGAAGATTCTTTATTGTTGGCCTATCACAGTATATCCCCGATTTCGAAAGCTTGGCAGATGACATGAAGACACACACTTCACATAAATTAAAAAACTTATGAATTTAAAATAAGAATTCTGAATCTTATTTAATTTTAAAATTTATAAACAACATTTTTAAATATGTGTTGTTTTAACTTTTTTTAACCATGTGCAATGTAATTCTTGAGATGGTAGATTGCAGCACATTTAAGAAAAAAAGTAGATCACATCACAAATTGAGTTGGCCACACCTGTACTATAGCAAATGATGTTGTGACATGGGAGAATTTGCTTGTGATGAAACTTCCCTTTTCATCCAAAGGGAAGTTTCATCCTTTTTTGCTTGCACTCATTGGTGCATGTATGTGGTTCTTTTGCTAGCTGATGGAGCCAATTCATTGCTTCAATTTGGGTAAGGGGTAGACTATAATGGACTCGATTAACTGGACGGACTACTGTGTGCTGCCAGATACACATATGCTATGGGAATTATATTCAAGGAATTTATCCTCATTTGTATCAGTGATAGTTTTCTAAATTTAATATTCCAAGGTGGATGACAAGTGATCTTCAGGTGACAATGATTATAGCATATTGATGTGAATGTGGGATTTATTCAGAGAAATAACTGCTGTCAGAAGGGTTTTTGTGTTTTCAAAGATGACAGATTATAATGGACTGATTTTTTTAAAAAATTTCAATCAATTGGTGTTAAAAAATATATAAATGCCAGATGGAATGGGTTTAGAGTGGTAATCATAGAAGATAGACTAAGCATTTTATACTAAGAGAGTTTGTTCACAATTTAGATCAAAACAGACAGAAAAATCTTTGCCATTTTGTCAGATGAGCTTTGTGGCAGAGAAAAAAAAAAAAAAAAAATTAAGAGGAAGATTGTAAATTGTCAGGGCAATATAGAGTCCTCTAATATATACAAACTAATGTGCATTATATTTACTCATGGAGTGAGACAAATGAAGGTAAACTGTGAGAAGTCTTTGGCTAAGGATGCAAAGAATCAGCAAGGAATTCTTTTGTATGTTAATAATAGAAAAAGGATGAAATGAGTCTACTGGTTATGAATACTGTAAATCTTGATAATCAGATCAAGAGTATTGCTTTCTTTGTTGCCTCTTTAACATGATGCTGTAGAAAGAAGTCATAAAGCAAATCCAGAAAATTCCTGCTACTGTGTGAGTGGCCAACCCAAAAGTTCCTTCAATATGGAATAGTAAAATCCTCCATTTATAAGGCATTCTCATTTACTGGCCCATTTTATTTGTCTATATAGTTGTTCATCATACATTGTATTGTTAACTGAGTACACTGCCTTAGATAGTATGTTCTTCATAACCAAGAGTATAACTCCTCCCCCATCCAGTACAGTGTCTCTCTTGTACATATTATGCTGACAGTCAAATTCTGCATCCCTTATGGCTCAGTGGCACCATCTTTTTAATGTCCACGTGATAATTTAACAAGTACTTCAAATTCATCAAATTTGTTTAGTATATCCCCAACATTATCCCCAACAGATGTTACCAACAGCAAATTCAAAATGGGAAGCATTCAAGGAACTAATCTTGGAAGCTACCAGGCTTTACATACCAACCAAGAAATATTGTTCAAGGTTCAGGCCTAAATGGTTGTCAGATGAACTAATGAGACATATGGCAGAGAAGAAAAATGCATGGCATACATACAAATTAATGGGTGACGTGGAAGCCTATGATAGATATAAGTTGGTCTGTAACCAAGTCACAAAGGAGATTAGGCAGGCAAAGGCAGATTATGAGACATCCTTGGCAAAGGATGCAAAGAAAAACAGAAAAGAGTTCTTTACCTATTTAAACTCAAGAAGGAAAGGGATGAATCAGATTGGTCCACTGGATGTTGATGGTTCAACAGTTGAGGATCCAGCTCAGGTGGCTAACAATCTAAACGAGTATTTTGCATCTACATTCACACATGAGGAGTTATTCAGGAAGGGGAATGTCGTAGGTGAAGTAAACATTGGCAGTGAGCTAGATGATTTTCTAATAACTGAGAGGAAAGTGGAGGAGAAATTGTTGAGGATAAACATAAAAAAGGCACCCGGGGTGGATGGGATCTATCCAGTTATATTAAAGGAGGCAGCAAAGGAAGTAAGCAAACCCCTAGCCATAATTATGAGAGCTTCTTTGGACTCAGGGGAGGTACCCATGGACTGGAGATGTGCAAATGTAACCCCAATTCACAAAGGAGGATCAAAGGCTGACACAAGTAATTATAGACCTGTTAGTTTAACTTCGGTTCCAGGAAAATTAATGGAGGCACTGGTTAAAGAAGCACTGCAGGATCATCTGGACAAGAATTCAGTTATAGCTCAGACACAGCATGGGTTTGTTAAGGGCAGGTCTTGTCTGACCAATTTGATTGGATACTATGATGTAGTCACAAAAGAACTGGATGCAGGGAATAACTTTGATATTATATATTTGGATCTTAGAAAGGCTTTTGATACTGTTGCGCATGGAAGACTGCTGCACAAATTGGAGAAGTGGCATTCGAGGCAAATTGCTGCTATGGATAAAGGGATGGTTGAGTGGCAGAAGACAGAGAGTGGTAATCAATGGACACTGCTCAACGTGGACTAATGTTATTAGTGGAGTTCCTCAGGGTTCAGTGTTGGGTCCATTGTTGTTTTCTGTATTTATAAATGATATTGATGATGGTGTATCAGGCTTAATGTCCAAGTTTGCAGACGATACAAAGGTTGGCAGGGTTGTTAAGGACACTACTGATACTATGCTGCTGCAACAGGATCTGGAAAGGTTGAGCAGATGGGCTGAGAAGTGGCAAATGAAGTTTAACATTGACAAATGTAAAGTACTACATATGGGAAACAGTAACCCCAGATCAACGTATCAACTCTGTGGTACTACGCTGACAGTGGTAGAGAATGAAAAGGACCTGGGGGTAATTGTGCAGGCAGATATGAAGTTCTCTGAGCAGTGCAGACGAGCTGCAAGAGTAGCTCATGGTGTCTTGTCAATGATATACAGGAATTTTTCTAGCAGGGATAAGGATGTGATTATTCCCTTGTATAAGGCATTGGTCAGGCCACACCTTGAGTACTGTATACAGGTCTGGAGGCCTCATTTCAAGAAGGATGTAGAGCTGCTGGAACGAGTACAGAGAAGGGCAACAAGATTAGTGAATGGAACAAAGGGTTGCTCTTACGAAGAAAGGCTTAAGTTTTGCAAATTACAGAGCCTGGAGACTAGGCATCGCCGAGGTGATCTGATAGAGGTGTACAAGGCTTTGAATGGCTTGAGCATGCTCAATGCCGATGGAATTCTTCCTCTTGCTCAGAATAATCACCTGAGAGGGCATAAATTCAAATTGAGGAAGGACGGATGTCGGATCGATGTGCGGAAATTTGCCTTTAGCCAGCGGGCAGTTGGTTTGTGGAATAGACTTCCATCGCTTGTTGTTGAAGTTGATAGCCTAAACAAATTTAAGGCTCAGCTGGACAGGTATTTCGAACGAATTGAGGGGTGAAATGGGAGTAGTGGTTGTTTTTTTTTTTTTTTTTTTTGGCTGATGCTGAATAAGCTTGCTTTCTTGCATCATATGCCTCTACTAATGCTAATGCTAATTAGCATAATTGCAAGAATACATGCACCTGTTCTTGCACAGCCCATGCTTTTGCTTTTCTCATTGAAACCGTCAGCAGTGTCTAATCTCCAACATGATGCTTCCCAGGAAATACCTTTGGGATATACCTTTCCAGATGTATCCCAATAGAAAGAGTGCAAAAATTGCTTTCACTTCTGTTTATGGATATTGTTAATCTATTAATTTCTGTATCCCTCCCTCCCAAGCCAGCTTTCTGAACCACCTAACACTGCCTCAATATCAGCAGCAAATATTCTTGCTCTCCTTCTATTCAAGTGTATCCCATTCCTTTAAAAACACTGTTAAAAAGTACAGGCTATGCTGTGAAAAATTCTACCCCACGAGCCTTGCACAGTCTTCCCAGGTGTAAACTGACTGACAAAACTCTCATCATATATTCTCTTCAATCATGTCTGGGCAGAATTGCAGACACTTTCAAATTTAATCCTAACTTGTGAATTTTTCTCAACCTAGCCCTATAGCTATAAAGTAAATCCTCAGATCACCTATCCTTAATAGCATTGGTCCAACATTTAACCCCTATTCCATCCATCCTTTCTGCACAATATATTTTGTTTTCCTGAAAATAAGATTCACTGACTATAGCTACTTGTAGATCACCATCTGTGTAGGACCAGGGTTCTCCATTGTGGAGGATGTCATTTTGTTGTCTGATGCTTGAGCTGTAGTGTGTTGCTGGGCAACTGTTTCATAGTTCACTTTCTTTTATTCCTACATAGGTCTTGTTCTTCAAGCCCTCATAAAAACTCATCAGTGCTGACTTGCACTTAGTCTCCTCATGCTTTTTTCCCAACAAACATACACAGATTCTTTGCTGCATCATGTCCACATCCAGCTAAAGGTAGTTTTGCAAAGAGGCAACAAGTAGCATAATATAATCCTGACTCGTAGGAGAACTACCCTTGGCATCTCCTCTCTGAACCAAAGCACTCTCACCACTTTGAGAACTCTATTTTGCTGCTCTAGTCTGAAGCATAATCTTAGTCTAAATTTAATTTAAAAATAACGTAAGAAACTAATCACAGCACAAAGTACACTATTTTAAGTTATGTATTAAATTCTAAATATAAAAATATGTCAACCTATATGATTAGGACCTTCGGCTATTTACTACAATTTAAAACACTGAAATTATTACTACATTTCCATTTATTAATATTTTTTTCCTTTTTTTTAATTAAAACCACAATCATAAAAGGTATTATAAATACCTTTTATGATAATACCTACATAATAAAGATATTAACATAAAAGGAAGGGGAGGACAGAAGTTTACTAAACTCTAACAGTGAGCTAAATGATTTTGTAATAACAGAGAGCAAAGTGGAGGAGAAATTGTTGAAGTTAAACATAAGAAAGACACCTGGGGTGGATGGAATCTATCCAGTTATATTGAAAGAGGCAGCGAGGGAAGTAAGCAAACCCTTAGCCATAATTATGAGCATCCTTAGATTCAGGGGTGATCCCCAGGGACTGGAGATGTGCAAATGTATCCCCAATTCACAAATGGGGTCAAAGAGTGACACAAATAATTATAGACCAGTTAGTTTAACTTCTGTTCCGGGGAAAATAATGAAATCACTAGTTAAAGAAGCATTGCAGGATCATCTAGATCAGGGGTCCCCAAACTTTTAGAAAAGTGGGCCACATATGAATTTTTGGAATATTTGGCAGGTCAGAGAAAATTCCTGTTTACTGAAAACTACATTCTCTGCATAACATAGTCATGCAGAGAAACAAATTTTATACCTATCTACAAATTTTTTCATTATCTTATTTATATCTACAGATTCAAAAATAAATCGATGAATATGTAATATAAAATATACCAGTTTGTTTATATCAAATTTTAATTATTACTCACAAAAATATAGTTAGTAATACAACGAAATTATATTTAATGTGATGAATGTGGTTGTAGAGTGCGACTAAGTTTCATAATATCAGGTTTTTAAAGTACTTTTTTTCCAATTCTTAGAAAATCATGTAAATGTGGGTTAGTTAGATGTGATCATATTTTTGATTTTGCATATTTCATTTTTGAAAAGGTCTGCTCACATATACATGTACTTCAAAAAATTGATGTAACTTTTCTTGCAAAAATTTTATTTTTGGATAATCTGACTCAGATAATGTTGAATAAAATTGAATTAGATTTACATTTTTAAATATTGTATTCAGTGCATCATTAGATTGAAGATCTATTAACTCTAATTGCAAATTCTCATCAACATCATTGACTGGCATGTCAAACGGATTTTGAAACAGTTCAAACACTTTTGAATTATTTTTAAAATCAGAAAATCCAGCTGCAAAATTTTCCTGCAACACTAAAATTTTGAATAATTTCAGTGGAAAAATTACAAGTAGGCATATTTTTAGATAAATTAGCGCAACATGGAAAATGTGAAAAATTATTCTGAATTAGTTGACATAAGTTAAATTTTGTTTAAAATGCTTTGACATTATAATACAATTTATTGACAAGTTTGTCTTGCCCTTGTCAATTTCATATTAAGAAAATTGAGGTGTTCGCATATATCTGTTTAAAAGGCAAGGTTCCACAACCATTTGAGATCTGACAGTTCCGGAACAGATTTCAATTTTTCGTTCATAAATAGATCTATTTCGATCCTACGTTCAAAAAATTGCTTCAGTGTGGTACAACAACTCACCCTATTCAGGCTCAATCATTTCAAGAAAATTTTTGAATTGCTGACAATTCAGATCAGTCTTGTGAATAAAATTTACTGTTGATATTACAGTTGACATGACTGAATCTATGCCCAAAAATTTTTTGCACAAAGACTGCTGGTGAATTAAACAATAAAATTGCTTTGGTTTTTTAATATTTTTACTCTCAAGATATTTATGAAGCTGATCTATGAACCCAATTTTTGTAACGACCATATTTTTAGCGCCTTCTGTTGTAACAACTGATAGCAAATCCCAATTCAATTTGAGACCGTCCATTGCTTCTGACACACTCAAAAAATATATTTTCACCTGTTGTTGTATCGTTCAAGCTTTTTTTTTTTTTTAATGCAACTAGCTCTTCAGTTACTGCAAAATTTTGATTTACACCTTGGATATAAATTAGTAATTGAACTGTATGGTTTGTATTTTCACTCTCATCAATTGCTATTGAAAAATGGGTGAATTCACAAACTTTTTCTACAAGTTGATTTTGGCTCCTAAATCTTCAATTCTTTTCATTACAGTTGATGAAGATAAACTTACAGACACAAAATTCTTTACTTTCTCAATATATACTCCTGTAATTGCCAAACAAATTCGTTTTACAAATTCTACATCCATAAAAGCTCTTCCTTCTTCGGCAATGATTTGGGAGGCTCAACATTAGCATTGGCATTAGTAGAGGCATTTGATGCAAGAAAGCAAGCTTATGCAGCATCAGCCAAAAAAAAAAAAAAACCCACTTCCACTTCACCCCTCTATTCGTTCCAAATAGCTGTCCAGCTGAGCCTTAAACTTATTTAGGCTATCAACCTCCACCACAAGGGATGGGAGTCTGTTCCACCAACCAACCACCCGCTGGCTAAAGGCAAATTTCCACACGTCTATCCTACATCTGTCTTTCCTCAATTTGAATTTATGCCCTCTCAGGTGATTTTTCTGAGCTAGAGGAAGAATCCCATCAGCATTGAGCATGCTTAAACCATTCAAGGCTTTATACACCTCTATCAGATCACCTCGCTGGTGCCTAGTCTCCAGACACTGTAATTTGCAAAACTTAAGCCTTTCTTCGTAAGAGCACCCCTTTGTTCCATTCACTAATCTTGTTGCCCTTCTCTGTACTCGTTCCAGCAGCTCTACATCCTTCTTGAAATGAGGCCTCCAGACCTGTATACAGTACTCTAGGTGTGGCCTGACCATTGCCTTATGCAATGGAATAATCACCTCCTTATCCCTGCTGGAAAAATTCCTGTATATCATTGACAATACTCCATGAGCTACTCTTGCAGCCCGTCTGCACTGCTCAGAGAACTTCATATCTGCCTGCACAACCACCCCCAAGTCCCTTTCATTCTCTACCACTGTCAGTGTAGTACCACAGAGTTGATACGTTGCTCTGGGGTTGCTGTTTCCCATGTGTAGTACTTTACATTTGTCAATGTTAAACTTCATTTGCCACCTCTCAGCCCATCTGCTCAACCTTTCCAGATCCTGTTGCAGCAGCATAGTGTCAGTAGTGTCCTTGACAACCCTGCCAACCTTTGTATCATCTGCAAACTTGGACATTAAGCTTGATATACCATCATCAATATCATTTATAAATACAGAAAACAATAATGGACCCAACACTGAGCCCTGAGGGACTCCACTAATAACATTAGTCCACAATGAGCAGTGTCCATTGATTACCACTCTCTGTCTTCTCCCCCTCAACCACCCCTTTATCCATAGCAGCAATTTGCCTCCAATGTCACACTGCTCCAATTTGTGCAGCAGTCTTCCATGTGCAACAGTCTTCCATGGCAAGGGGGATTTGCGATTTATACAGAGTAAGCAGCTGTTCGGAAGAAAAGTAACGCTAACATCTAGCTCTAACTGCAGATACTTTTTTATGAGTAAAAGTTATAATCTTCTGTTGTTGACTTTGAAAAGTTTGGGTTATTGAAATTCAACTTCACCATGTGAAATGTTACAGAAAGTTTCTAGTTCTTGGACTTTTTTCTGCCACAAAGCTATTTGAAATTTATCATAATTTGAGGCATGTTTTGTGGTGTAGTGACGTTTCACATTATATTCCTTGAACACTTGAACTGACAAGGCTTCATTGCAAATAAGACATGGGCAAGTTTCATTGAGCAGTGCAAAAAAGAATTGGCCACAGCTCGTTAAAAATGTGACACTCGGCATCAACTTCAACATGATTTTTATGGGATCACTGGAATAAAAATGTCCTTAAATGCGCGAGGATTTTCAGAATGATACACACAAGCAATGGTTTTAATCTGTAATCTCCTGCTGCATTAGCCCCAAGCAAGAGCATGGTCCTATCTATTGACGCCTTAAAACCTGGCACTGTATTTTCCTCTTTGGCAATGTATGTTCAATCCGGCATTTTTTTCCAATACAGAGCAGTCTCGTCAACATTAAAAATTTGCTGCATTGAATAGCCTGCTCCAACAGGTTGGTCCTTGAGGTTGTCACAGACATTCTCTCAGATATACCAGACAAGCTGTACTTGCTAGCTGGGAGTCTAAAACGCTGGTGGAACTGATATTCGGGTGAGATATGTCTTGTCTTATATCTCGCAAAAAGGATTCTTCTGCTCCTATGCTTATCTTTAGGGACACTCCAATTTCTAGGCAAAATGATATATCTCTTTTGGGGATTACCCTGACTTCTAATCTCTCTTGGCACAAGCACATTACAAATATTGCTTCCTCTGCATCTAAAAAACTTGGTTTTCTCTTTGCTCTCAGCGTTACTTTTCTTCCGAACAGCTGCTCACTCTGTATAAATCGCAAATCCGCCCTGCCATGGAATATTGTTCCCACATCTGGGGTGGTGCCCCCAAAACCTCTCTCAGGCTTCTTGATTCCATTCAGAAGAGGGCAGTTAGGTTAATTAATGATTCATCTCTAACAGAGTCTCTCCACTCGCTCTCTCATAGACATACTGTTTCTGCTGCATGCCTCTTCTACAGATACTTCCATGGGCACTGTTCTTCGGAATTGTCTTCTATAATTCCTGCTCTCTCTTTCAAAACAGTCCGAACACATGCCACGACCAGCCAACATCCATTTACTGTCCAACTTCAAACCCACAGAACCAACTTTTCATCTTCCTTGTTAATTCATTCAACTGCCGTTTTCTGGAACAACCTTCCTTCATACGTATTTCCTGAAAATTACAATCTACAGAAGTTCAAGTCCAATGTCAACAAATATCTTCTTTCGTCTTTTCAACCTCCAACCCAAGCACAGTACTAAGTACTATAGGTTCTAATACCTCTCGTGTTTGGGGTTCACATAAAAAAAAAAAAATACTCGTAAATATTGAAGTAAGTAAACACTGACATGTCTTAAAATTTTATGAAATATTTAATATAGAGGTTATTATTATATTCATATCACTCCTGACATTATTATATTCATATCACCCCTCTTCATGCAGAGGGCAAGGTGTCTTTCTCAATGATTTATTGAAAAATTTGCTTGTGAAGATAGGAAGTGAATAACCTGTTAATTTTGTGGAGTGATTCTCATTCAACAAAATGAATAGGATATATTTAGAAATGATAATTTAAATTTCTAAAAAAATATTCACTGAAAAAGTATTTGTTTGCAACTCATAACTACATACATACCTAGGATCCTTAACCAGAAGCCTTCTAATGAAATCCTTTGCAGCATTTGATACACCACCAAACAGATCTTCTGGAAATTCAACTTCACCACGTGAAATGTTACAGAAAGTTTCCTGTTTTGAATCACCACCAAATGGTGTGTGAGCAGACAAAAGAACATAAGCAAGCACACCAATGCTCCTATTAAGAAAAGGAAAAAAAAAACTGCATATCCATTCTTTGAGTGGAATAAATTCCACTTCTATCATAACATATGACAAGTGAAAATGAATCATAAATCCTCCATCACAAACAAAAAATATACCTCAGAATTATTTATAGAGGAAAAAAATCCTTATTGATGGAGCTTCTGTTCCTGGAGAAAATGGTTTGGTGGGAAAAAAAAATAATATAACTGACGTCCTATCTCTTCATATGTGAAGTACCACATATGAAGAGATAGGACACAGTTATATTATTTGGTGAACAAACAACAGCTTCAATATTCAAAAATTTATTTTTTCACCACAATTTGAAACTACAGTAAGTGCTGGTTATAGTGATCACGTTTGCAAATTGAATTTTGATTCTAATAAACTGTGATTCTAATAAGCAAAAATCAACAAATATTATCCAGTGGCTATAAAAATAAAGATATAAAGCACAGGTTTACTCTTTATTGCCAAAGGTTTATTACCAATTAAATGATACGTGAAATTTGGAAAAATATTATCCACAGGTTAGCAAAATAAAAATAAATTTATACTTACATATATAGCAAAGTGACATATTAAACTTAACACTTTGTAATATGATTATAATTTAAAACAGTCACTTATTTTGGATCACTTTAAATTATCACTACAAAGTCTATTTATAGAATTTTCAATATTGTATAACAGTCTATATTCACGATCACTTGCACCAGTTTCTTCCAATGCTGTCCTCAGGACTGCTTCAAGAGTTTGCCAGTTTTGTAACTGGAATGCATTCAGGTTCATCTTCATTTTCTTCCTCCTCAGTGAAATTATTAGTAACTTGTAGATCACCATCTATGTCCACCCAATCATTAAACTCCTATTCACCCATATCTTCAGGCTTTTCAATGTGATCAGTATTGTGACTTAGCTGACCATCATGAATAATTAATACACAATTTTTTAAACAGTTGCTAATTCAGGTTTTGTAAACTTCATTCCAGGTACTTGTTGTCATATGAAGTGCATCTAGAACAGTCATCTGTTTTGCAATATCGGATGATGTTCCCTAACCTTCATCTATAGATTGGATGATTCTTTGCCTCATATCGATCTATAAAAGGTTTTTATTATTACTTGGTCAAGAGGTTGAATTAGTGATGTGGTATTTGAAGGTAGAAAAACTAATTCAATGTTTTTGAAAGTCAACTTTGGATGAGCTGGGCAGTTGTCCAAAACCAATGCAATTTTTTTGTTTTTCTTATCCAATTGCAAATCCCATTAACAAGATAAATCTTCAAATACAGAAGCTGTCACCAAGCATTGGCATATTCAACAGGCAGGCAGCTGTTTTACTCCTTTAAAACATCTAGGCAATTTACTCCTGCCTATAACTAACCAATTAAAGGCTTCATCTTGATTGTTCCCGTCATGTTGCATGTTAAAAGAACTGTAATCCTGTCCTTGATCTTCTTTCCTGCAGATGCAGAGGAATTTTTAAAAATCATGCAATGGTTTGGGTAGCCCTGTAGTACAACCCTTCATGTAGTTTTTCAGCAAAATTATTAGCTTTTTCAAGAAGAATGTTGCAATTTATTCATACATTAAATGAGCTGGGCTGTTTGAACCAAACAAACAGAGTTTCATCTACTGTTTGGCATTTCCCTTCATGCTTCCTTTTTCTCATTTCACTAATCACATTAGTGTTTAATGTCTAATGTGTTTTAATAAAGATAACTGAGGCACTCCTAATTTTATTGCCACTTTCCTTTGAGACATATTGCCTCAGTTTAATTCGTCGTACATTTTATAATTCATAACTTATCTTTTACACTCAAATTCACTCTTTCTGTTCACTGACATTTTTTTTTTTTTTTTAGTAGTAAAATTTAAAACACAGTAAAAAAGATAAACGTCAATCAATAACAAAGCACACAGCACACACAAATTGGAACTAACAGGACACACTCAAGTAAGATGTAGAAATGAAGAGCAGATTTCAGTGAAGGGGGAAACAACATTTCACCATAAGAACGTGAAAACACTAAATTCCAGCTATTGGTATCACAAATTAAATAAGATCAAGTTTACTACCTGTTTATTGCACTAGCAGAATTGCATTAACAGAAAAGCCCAATAAACTGGAAACTGCAAATTGTTTCATGATTGTGACCTCCAGAAATGTGCTTTAGAAAATCATCACATAGGTGTTCACAATTGATTCTTATAACGGAACATGCAATTTTAATAAACAAAATAAACGATGCAAGTATGGTGCATTTTATTGACTGAACTGAATTGAATCAGTTGTTTGGAATTTGATTCTATAATGCAGCTGATTCTAATAACCAATGATCACTATAACTAGCGCTTACTGCATATTCAATAGTTTTTTTTTATTTATGATTACTGTCAGTATAGGATGACAACTTTAAACCTGCACTGGTGGACCCTAAATCACTGCAGTTCCTCTCAAAAATACCAAGCCTGCATTAATTGTTGACTGAAGATGAAAATCCTTTAGTTGTCTTCCTAAATATAAAATTTTTACTTGGTATGGGTTATTTTATTTTATTTTTTTTTCTTTTCTTTTCTCGTTTTCCCAGAGTCTTTGCATGAGAACCTATCCAGTTCAGCACGATGTCTGTACTACTTTTAACACATAGTAACATTAGCATAAGAAGAACCATTGACAGGTAATTATAATGAAGAGCTTGGAATTAATTATTTGTTCTAGTTCAGGTTGCTTATAGAACTCTCCCACATGATCTATCAATGGACAGTTTAACATGAGGTATTTTTTAACAATTCATTTGAAAGAGTCTGTATTATTTCTGAACAATAACAAATGTGCTATCATTAAAACAGGGGAAGCAATATTCACTTTGTGTGTTTCATGGCAAAGCAAATTTTAAATACATTTTGTTTCAAACATGAAGTGAATAATATAATAGTCTTTCTCTCACATACACAGTAAACTCTTAAATCCAGCACATTCCAAAAAACATTTTGTAATCTGGAAACATTTAAGAAAATGATCCATAATATGTATCAATGATTGCATTATGCAAAATGGTGGCTGCTCTCTTTATATTCTTGTAGGGACTATCTTGTCCTTTAAACTGTTTTTGTGGCCAGCAAGATTTGAACTACATTGATAATGCAGTAGGCTTAATTCTTACAATAGAGCAAACTTGACTTTGCAAAGAACTGACTTGGTATTGCAGTACTTTCAAACAGCTGGCTTTGCCAACAGGTTAATTAGCTATTAATTTAAAAGATGGGACTACTAAGACAGCCTCTTTTACGACTAACTGGTCCATCATTAAGCAAAACTGAAATATTGGTATGCTGTAAACAATTCAAGAAAAAAAAAAAACCTAGATTTCCAGAAATTAAAAAAAAAAAATTTTTTTTCAGCACGGGTTGTCGTATGGCTATTTACTGGTTTAGCTGCTTTTCTGGCCTCCTGATTATGAGATGTTTCACTCTGCTTTAAGTTTTTGTATTTCTTTTTCTTCTTTCTAACTCTGGCATGCTCGAGAATATGCAGGGTGCTTTGCCTTGGCAATTAATGCATGTGGGTTTTGTAACTTTACATGTCATTTCATGGTCCTTCGAACCACAGCAAGTGCATCACAGCAGACCATTTGTGAACGTCCATATTTCTGGTACTTGAAGCACCTTAATGAGTTTGGAACATATGGACGTATTGTGCAGTTCAGATAACCAGCTTTTATCTAATTAGGTGACGTAGGTGCATTAAATGTAAGGATGATATTTCTAGCTGGGACTAGATTCCGATCCCTTACATACAAACATTAACTTTGCAGCTGAAACTCCTTGCGATTTTCGTTCTGAACAGATGTCCTCTTCAAATACTTCAGGAAGATCCCATTCAGAGATCACACCTCAGGAGGAGTTCAGTGTCTTGTGGGCTGTTACCGTAATTGACATTCCCCAATGGTTGTTGCTCAGAGGAGTTCTGAGTTTTTGTCACACTTTCGAAGGGGGGCATCACCAGAACGTAGCCATTTTACTGATTTAGGGGGCCCGCCAACCCTTCCAAACCTTTCTGGATAAAGAAGGGTGACATTTTCCTTATCAGTTTTTCTCCAGTAAAATGGGCTATCAGGCATCTTGGTGTAGGACCTGATATTGTTTCAGTTCTGGGCCTCTTTGCCGAGGTGGTGGTGTCTGCAT
This sequence comes from Mastigoproctus giganteus, assembly GCF_048544385.1. Lineage (NCBI taxonomy): Eukaryota > Metazoa > Arthropoda > Arachnida > Uropygi > Thelyphonidae > Mastigoproctus > Mastigoproctus giganteus. The sequence goes on from NC_143575.1 coordinate 144,259,810, forward strand.
CTATGTCACTGACTTCTGGTAGGGACCGTGTTGGGGTCTCAAAAGTTTGGAATATCAGAGTTCATGAGATTTTTAGTTTTGTTCAGTGCCTGGGCTCCCACCCATCACGGAGCAATAAAGGGATGCCCACTACCTGACAAGCAATAAATGTGCCTGTGAGTAGGACACCAGGGCTACCCAGACACTGTATTCACACCATTGCCAGCCTGAATCCTAGACTACTAGCCGATTGATCGTGGCCAACCCATCAACCATCTTGTCAAAGCAGGGGCCAAAGTGGTGTGTTGAAGCTGGGCACCTTGACCACTAGGATCGCCCTTTCTGAGGTTCCATGGGTCACAGCACATGGCAAACATGCCGGATTCCTATGGTGCTAGCCTGGAACTTAGGCTGTGGACATTAGATCCCAGTGATGCTAATCTGGAGGACCAGCAGTGTCACTAGGAGGTCCCCGCACCACATACAGGTGCCCACATCGAGGGGCTTAATGTAATATGTATGTACTAATTGATGTCTGTTCACGGACTTTTTTTTTGTATTAATTTTAAATAGTAAAAAAGGTAAACAATGAATAACAAAGAACATGGCACCCACAAATTGCTACTAACACAATATGTGCAAGTGAGATAAGGAGTAACAAGTTTACGAAGCTTAAACAGTAGGAATGAAGAGAAGATTCTGAAAATTTATTAGTTTTTTTATGTAATTGAAGAGGAAGGAGATATTTCACCATAATAACATAAAAACCTGCAGAATTGCAGCTATTGGTATTATTGAAAATGCAATAAGATCGAGTTTACTACCTGTTTATAATAAATTTCACTAACAGAAAAAAGCCAATAAACCGGAAACTGCAAATTGTTTTTATTGTTTTATGGTAGTGACCTCTAGAAATGTGCTTTAGAAAAATATCACAAAGGAATTCAAAATTGATTCTTATAACCAAATATATGATAACAATGAAAGTGTAACACATTTGAATTGGTTTTTTTGAAATTAAAGCAGCTGATTTCACTAACCAGTGATGATGTTAAACGGCACCTACTTATTTCACTTTACGATGGGCTTACAATTGTCTCCGACTGGACCATGTGGTCCTTCCTCTCAGCTAATGTTTTTGGGCTTTACGGTGCAAGGGCAACATGGCCATAGCACCTAACTATGGTAGAGTTCAATACTCTTTATCAATATATTGCGGTTAAAGTTTAGAGTGCATTATAGATTTGTATAGATCTGTTTAAGGAAAGTAAAGATTTTGCCCACCTGTGGTGAATCTTCAAGATATGAGCTATACTCAGTGTTCATTGCTGAAAATGAGGCAAAGAGAGATTGTCATTCACTGTTGTAAATTGGGCAATCAATGAGTATATGCTAGACTGTAAGATGAGTGTTGCAGTTTGCACACTGTGGCGAGTCAGTGGCCACAAGCAAATAAAGATGTGTCAGGTGCATGTGGCCAATCTATAATTGGGCTAATACAACTTCCTCGTGTCGGTTCACAAATATATACTAGATCTCCATGGTTTCAGATTTTTTTTATACCAAGTAGCTTATTATTGCCTTGATTCTGCTGGATGTGTTGCCATTGTTCAAGGCATCGTTTCTTCATAATGTAGCAGTCAGATGCAGGTGTAGTGAAGGATTGGTCTATAGGATCAGTAGCAATTTTGGCAGCTAGGTCGGCCTGTTCATTTCCAGAAATTCCAGCGTGACCAGGGAGTCAACAAAAGAGAACTTGTTGTTTCTTCTGGTTTAATTTATTCAGAGTTTTCCAAATCTATTTAAGTAAGTGGTTATCAATTGTATTGTGTTGTATAGTTTGCATAGCACTAATGGAGTCTGTATATATAATGCTGTGCAATATGTTTCTTGACAATGTGTAGTTTAAGGCTATGTGGATAGCACACAGTTCTGCAGTATAGCTTCTGCATTCAGTGGGGAGCTTTTTGGATATGGTAATGTTAAGAAATACTGCAGCTGCACTAACGGGCTTGTCAGTTTTAGATCCACCTGCGTAGATTGGTGAGTACTAGCCGTGCTGCGTTCTCAGTATGGCACGTATTTGTAGCATGTTCTGCTGGGACATGGTATGTTTTCCCCAGGGTGGGATTGTATGAGGGCAGTAGGCTGTATCTCTTACTCAGGTCAATTTGCCAGTCAGCTTGTAGTGAGCAAAGATACCAAGTAGGGTGTTTAGGATGGCCTTTGAGCTTCGCTGCATAATTTAATAAAAGCATTTGTCTGCATAGCTGCAAGGGTGTTTCATGTGCTTCAGCATATAGGCTCTGCACTGGTGATATATGGTATGCCCCCAGGGCAAGACAAAGAGCACTGTGGTGTACAGGATCAAGCGAATGTAAAGCACTTGGTCTAGTGGAGCTATACACCACAGAACCATAGTCCAGATGTGACCGTATTAATGCAGGGTAGAGATGTAGTAGTGTGTAGCAGTCAGCTCCCCATGTTGTGCCTGATAGAACTCTTAAGGTGTTAAGCAGATATTTATTTAAAGTATACCCAGTATAAAATAAAATAAAATATTTCCAGAAGCTTTCGGAACTCGTGTCCCTTTCTCAACTGACAGAATTTTTTGAATACATTACAAGCAAAGTGTGGCACGTTACTCATTCGTCATTGTTGTAGCACGGACGTGTGCTGCCTTGCGCCAGTGATCATCCATCAATAAAACGGTTGTCTCCAGGATTGGATGTATACGCATGCCTTTCTGGCGATTTAATGCCTTAGGGTTGTTCATTATGTTTAGTGACTCTAGCCATAGGCGGTGGCGAAAGTGTCGCGCGTGGTCCACTATCTCAAAGTCGCGCTTGGGGTCAAGATCGTGGTTGGTAGCCCAAAAATGTTCTGCAAGCGCGGACTGGTCAGTTTCGGCAAGCCGGATTGCTCTGTCGTGTTCCGTGAGGCGATCCTGGAGACGTCTCGATGTCTCACCTACGTAGCAACTGTTACAGGCCCTACAGGTGATACGGTACACTACATTGCTGCGTAAGACAGGTGTGACAGGGGTCTTCACACTGGAGACAAGTGAACGTAGGTTCCTACCTGGTAATTGTACACATTTTATGTTGTAACTTCTCAGGATCTTCGAGATACGTCCTGACACTCCTGGATAGTACGGAATGTAGGCGGATGATATGCCGACTTGCTTCGGAGGTCTTGGGTTGGAAGTAAGTTCTTGTGCCTGTAACAAGCATCCGTTTAGTACATGGGATGGATAACCGCATCTGGTTAAGTCCGCCTTCACACGGGAGATCTCGTTACGTCTAATTGTGTCGGTGCTGGAATGGCTCCAGGCCCTGGAGAACAGGGTGCGGGCAGTGCTATTGAGATGGCTTGGAGCGTGGCCGGACCCGTAGTTGGTGAATTGACCGCACCACATGGGTTTGCGGTATACTGAGGTCTCTAGATGTGGGCCTACGCGATGCACTAGCACGTCCAGAAACGGGAGCGAACCGTCCACCTCTGATTCTACGGTAAACTTGATGAAATTGGATAGAGACATGTGGTGCGGTCAATTCACCAACTACGGGTCCGGCCACGCTCCAAGCCATCTCAATAGCACTGCCCGCACCCTGTTCTCCAGGGCCTGGAGCCATTCCAGCACCGACACAATTAGACGTAACGAGATCTCCCGTGTGAAGGCGGACTTAACCAGATGCGGTTATCCATCCCATGTACTAAACAGATGCTTGTTACAGGCACAAGAACTTACTTCCAACCCAAGACCTCCGAAGCAAGTCGGCATATCATCCGCCTACATTCCGTACTATCCAGGAGTGTCAGGACGTATCTCGAAGATCCTGAGAAGTTACAACATAAAATGTGTACAATTACCAGGTAGGAACCTACGTTCACTTGTCTCCAGTGTGAAGACCCCTGTCACACCTGTCTTACGCAGCAATGTAGTGTACCGTATCACCTGTAGGGCCTGTAACAGTTGCTACGTAGGTGAGACATCGAGACGTCTCCAGGATCGCCTCACGGAACACGACAGAGCAATCCGGCTTGCCGAAACTGACCAGTCCGCGCTTGCAGAACATTTTTGGGCTACCAACCACGATCTTGACCCCAAGCGCGACTTTGAGATAGTGGACCACGCGCGACACTTTCGCCACCGCCTATGGCTAGAGTCACTAAACATAATGAACAACCCTAAGGCATTAAATCGCCAGAAAGGCATGCGTATACATCCAATCCTGGAGACAACCGTTTTATTGATGGATGATCACTGGCGCAAGGCAGCACACGTCCGTGCTACAACAATGACGAATGAGTAACGTGCCACACTTTGCTTGTAATGTATTCAAAAAATTCTGTCAGTTGAGAAAGGGACACGAGTTCCGAAAGCTTCTGGAAATATTTTATTTTATTTTATTTTATACTGGGTATACTTTAAATAAATATCTGTTAAACTATGGACCCCAGTACTCCAGGCCCATTTGTCACTAAGATGTTAAGCTTTTTAAGACAGGTAATCCGGAGTGTTTTATGTGTTCAAGAAAGGTGAGTTTCTGGTCAAATATCACACCATGAAAGCGGACATAGGAACTACTGGTATGACTTGATTTTCTAGTCAAAGTTCCGGGTCTGGATGTAGGTTACGCTTCCTACAGAAGTGTATCACGACAATCTTTTGGTGTGAGAGACGAAATCCATTGTTTTGGGACCATTTATCTGTTTTGTTGATGGCAAATTGCAATTGTCGTTCTATTATTCACATATCGGGTGAATGGCAGGCAATACTGAAGTCATCGGCATACAGGGTAGTAGATACTGTTTGTGGTAGGTCATGCGTTATTGAGTTCACTATTATATTAAAAAGAGTGGCACTTAGCACTGATCCTTGTGGTACCCCTTCTTCTTGGATACATTTTGTGAAGATAATTGATTCTGAACTGATTCTGACTTGAAATGAGCGGTGGTGCAGGAAATTTCTGATCAACTGTGGTAGACATCTGAGTAATCCCAGATCGTATAGGTTTTGCATTATAGCATATCTCCAGGCAGTGTCAAAAGCTTTTTCAATGTCAAAGAGGACCATGACCGGGTGTTCTTTCCATACGAAGACTCCACGGATGTTAATATCTGTCTTAATTAAAAAGTCAAGAGTGGATCTACCTTCGTGGAAGCCACACACTGCACTGGATTAAGGAGCTCATTTCGAGCTAGAAACCAGGAAAGCCTGGCATTTATCATTTTTTCCATGACCTTGCTCATACTTCTTGGTGATTCCCTTCTATTTCTGACTCTCTCTCTCTCTCTCTCTCTCTCTCTCTCTCTCTCTCTCTCTCTCTCTCTCTCTCTCTCTCTCTCTCGCTCTCTCTCTCTCTCACACACGCACGGTAACTCAGGATTTTTTTTTTTTTTTTTTTTTTGGCTGATACAGCAAAAGCCTCAGGCTTCCTTGCACCATATGGCTAATTATAATAATACACCTGGTGGGTGAGGGCAAGAGATTGATAATGATGTTGTGGATTTGTAGGGTCTTTTCCTGGCTTCGGAAAGACCAAAACATAAGCAAGGTGCCATTTGTCAGGGAAAGTGAACATCTTGTTGTATAGGAGTAACAGTGTCTTGAGGGCCTGTTCAGTGAGTTTTGTTATCATGATGTAGTTTGTTATTTGGTTTTTAGGAGCATTAGCAATTAAGGCTATATTGCTCTGGGATATGCAGTGGTCATTCCCCCCGACCTTTCTGCATCCTCCGTATTTGGTGGTGATGGGCTCGAACCCTGGTCTAATCAAGAAGCAGTGTGGTACACACTGCTGCTCCTTCCCACCTGGCTACGGAGGAGCCTCATGATGTAGTGTATTACATCGGGCCCTGCTGCATTGAGCTTAGTGGAGGCTAAAGCATTGTCAACTCTGACATTGTGAAGGGGAGATTGTATGCAACACTGGATATTGATTCGAAATTGAGTGCTTTTTAGCTTGCACTTTGTGTGTCTGAAAATGTGCAGAGTATGATGATGTAGCTGAGAGTTCCATGAAGGACCCACCAAGAGTGTTTGCAATTTCCTCTGGTTTAGTAATATCAGAGCCATTTACATTGAGCATGGGATAGTTGACACGTGGGTGTTTTGCGAACATTCATTGTATTTTTGCCCATATTGTTTGAGTGTTTGTCGTTCTTGTAATTGTGGAAGCAAAACACCTACATGCTTCCCTTTTGCTGATCTGCCCAACATGTTTTGCCCTTGCCCTCGCCTGTTTAAAGAGGATGAGGTTTGCTGTTGTAAGGAACTTCCTGAATATGTTCCATGCTCGGTTTTCCTGTTTTTTTGGCTGCACTACATTCATTATTCCACCATACTTTTGAGCAGACAGATTCTGAATGGTCCATCCAACTAGAGGATATATGGTGCTGCATATAGAGAGACATCAAGAGCTGAAGTAGATCCTGTAGGAAGATGCGTATAAGTGTGCACTCTATTGTTCAAAGTTACCAGATTGCATTGACAGAGTAATTTTTCGATAGTTTGTCCACACCTTTCCAGTTTGTGGCTTCTCCATAAAGGATGGTGACTGTTGAGAATGCAGAAAGGTTTGGGAAGTTGTCTTGCTAATTCTTCTAAGTCAGCATAGTTTATATTTTGGTTAGGTGGCAAGTATAATGAGACTAGGGTTAAATCAAAGTTAATATTGACCCGTGCAGCAACTGCCTCAAGGTTTGTTTTTAGCGGGATTGGTTTTGAGGGTATCTGAGAGTTGATTATCAGCACTACCCATCCACGTGCAAAAGTGTTCGAAACACGATCTTGCCGATGAATTATGTATTTCCGAAGGGAAACAATTATACTTAGTATTAGATTGGTTTCCTGTAGACAGAAGGCAATAGGGTCATGTTGTGAAAGGAGATCTAGGATGTCGGACAAATTACTATGATAGCCTCTGCAATTGCACTGTAAGAAAATAAGCATTATTTGGGTTTAGTGGAACCTCAACTTGGTTCGAGCCCATCACCACCAAATACGGAGGATGCGGAAAGGTCAGGGAATGACCACCGCATATTCCCGGAGCAATATGGCCTTAGTTGCTAATGCTCCTAAAAACCAAACAACAACAACAACCCCTCAACTTCATTTCGAGGGATGGAAGGTTTATATCGCTCAAGTTTACCTTTCCCCTCTTTTGGGAAGTAAGGTTTGCCTGTATCCATATCTTCATTGGTGAGCAGTTTTAAAACCTGCTCGTCTTGATTTAAATTGTCTTCTAAATCCATGTATTCTGTTTGATTTGTGTCACGAGTGGTAGATATTGTGGTATTCTGCAGTTGAATGGCATTTGCTTGTACTATAATTGGCATATTTATGGCTTTGCTTTTTTTTGTTTTTCATTTTGTGTGTTGGCCGAAGATAATAGTGACCTTGCCCATTCAGCTAGTGATTTACTTGGTGGTATAGTTACCTCCGTTTGGGTAGAAATTGATGTATGTTTTGTGGTTATTTGTGCATAAGTTGGCTTGTTAGTATTCAGGACCAGTAGGGATTTTTTATCCTCTTGGTAGGTTACACTATGTTCTGTTTTGTACTGCTGTATCTTTTTCACTTTTCGAAAGGGGACACTCCTTGGAATAAGATTGATGTGCGTCTCTTTACAGTTAAGACAGATTGGTATTGTTGCTCTGTCTGCACTCAGTACTAATGTGCATGGCAGATCCACATGTGGCACAGGCAACTGCTCCTCTGCAGACTGTCTGTGAGTGCCCAAATTTCTGGCACTTGTAGCAGCATAATGGGTTAGGGACGTACGGTTTAACTTAGCAGTTAAGATAGCCTGCTTTTATCACTGTTGGTGGTCTAGGGTTGTCAAAAGTGAGTATTAGGTTCCGTGTGGGAACTAGTATGCCGTCTTTCTTTGTCATAATACTTCTGACATTAATGACGCCTTGGTCTTGTAATTCTTCTTTTAGCCCTTTGTCTGACACGTTGATTGAGGTCCCATTCGGGATGACGCTTCTTGATGTGTTCAGGGAAGCGCGTGGTGAAATGGTGATAGACGTTCCGCTAAAAGTTTAGTTTTTGTAGTTGCTCAGACTGTCGAGCAGTGGCAACTTCAACCACTAGGTCTCCTGATCTTAATCAAATTGTCTTTGGGGTACCTACTGTGCTTTCTAGGCATTTCTGCACTAGTAATAGAGACAGTTTTCCAATCAGTTGTTCTTGAGTAGAATGAATGATTAGGAAAGTGGGAGTTCTGATTCTGCCTACATCAGTCTTTTGACATTTTTTGAGACAGAACCAGACTTCTCTTGTTGCCTTGTAAGGGTTTTTTCGGTATACCCAGTGGTTTTCTGGGTTTTGGGAACTGCTTGCTCCATTTTGCCCTGGAAGGGAGACCTTTCCCCCTCCAAGTTACCGGCCCCACCACATAGAGGCAGGAGCAGTGCCACCTTTGTGACCAAGCGGTAGTGGGTTAGTAGTAATATGTAAATAAAACAAAAAAGGTTACTTCTCCTCCTGATCAAGTAAAGTGATTTTCTTTACTAAGGATTATTTAATTGTTGTTAGTGTAATGCTAAATAAAAAAGCCAATTTTATTTATTCAAGAGAGCACTAATTCACTGGCAACGACACTTGATCACAAAATCGCTTGGCACCTGGGGCCCTCTCAGCTAATAGCTTTTGTAAACGTGTTGGCCGCATTTTTGTTTTTACATCCTAGTTGCAATGATATTTTGTGTTGTGCTTTAATCAATGTATTAGTTTTAATCAATTTTTTAACTGGTATGTACAATTTTCGTTATAAAAATCACCTTTTAGAGATAAATAGCTGTAACTAAGCTATTTATCTCTAAAAGGTGATTCTGAGGCCTTAGAATGAATTACCAAAAAAAAAAAAAAGAAAAAAAGTGTTATTGGATTCACATTATGATGGTGTGTCTGGAACGGATTAACATTGTAAAGCAGCAGAGTCCACTGTATTTTCAGGACAGTATATGGTAAACCAGATTTGGAACATTCATTTGTTTAAGGAATTGTATATGAATTTTGGTAAATGGCTCTGCATTCGTATTCTGTAAGTCACACATGATACTATATCTCCAGGTTGTATCAAAAGTCTTCTCAGTGTTAAGGCATATCATAACCAAGTGCTTATTTCTAATTGTCATGACAAAGGCATTGCATATGTTTGCTTCTGTCTTTGTCACGACATCCAAAGTTGATCTATTTTTATAAAAACCATACTGACCAGGCATAAGATTTTTTTTTTTTTTTTTTGGCTGATGCTGCATAAGCTTGCTTTCTTGCATCAAATGCCTCTACTAATGCTAATGTGTCTCATGTTACCATGTCAGATGATTGTTTATCATTCTAAGGTTTTTCCAAGAGTGAGGGTAATAGTGATTTAGATTTGTTTGATCCTTCCCAGATTTTAGAAGGATTTGATCCTTCCCAGATTTCAGATAACAATTAAGTGTTGCCAAATGTAAAGAAAAGTATCTTCTACATTGAAGATACACTGTGCTGCCACTTTATTAGTTACACTCCTGCTGTGCACACAAATGGTTTGTCCCACAACGTTCCACATCACATGACCACAGTTGTGGATATAAATGCAGCAAAACAACCTTTCTAGTATCAGTTAAGAGTACAAACTGTAGCGAGAATGGGGAAAAGGAGTGATTAACAGACTTCGAACGTGGCATGGTAGTATGTGCAAGACGTGCTGGACAAAGCATCTCTGAAATGGCAGTTCTCCTGAACTTTTCACGCACCACAGTTTCAAGGGTGTATCGAGAATGGTTCAACGAACAGAAAACATCCTCTCAACAGCATTCCTGTGGAAGAAAATTGCTTGTTGATGAGAGAGGTCAGAGGAAGATGGTTAAGGAATTGTGCAAGCAAACAGACGGGCAACAATGTCGCACATCACATCAGAATACAATCTTGGTGCACAGAACAAAATATCGCAATGGACCACTAGTCACACTCTGTTGTGAATGGGCTACAACAGCCGACAGCCAAAATGCGTACCTATGTTATCAATGAAGAACAAGAGAGTATGCCTCCTGTGGGCACAGCACCACCAGCACTGTACTATCGAGGGTTGGAAAACGGTTGCTTGGTCTCACGAGCCAAAGTTCCCGGTGCATCATGTTGATGGAAGGCTCAGAATTTGGTGAAAACAACATGAATCCATGGACCCGTCATGCCTGACGATTACTGTGCAAGGTGGTGGGGCAGTGTTATGGTGTGGAAATGTTTTCTTGGTATATGTGGGGTCCATTGATACCCATAGATTCACGTTTGAATGCCACATCGTAGCTGACCAAGTAACATCCGTTCATGTTGACAGTTTATCCTCCAGTCAGATAGTTACTTCCAGAAGGATAATGGGCTGGTGCACAAAGCCCAAATCACTATGGAATGGTTCCAGGAACATGACTGACTTTTCTTTGCTGCAATGGCTTGCTCAGTTCTTCAGATCTCAATCCTATTGAACGATCTTTGGGATGAGCTAGAAAGGGCTGTTCATTGCACCTCCGCCGAATCTCAAGGAACTGCGTGACACACTCATGTCTGTATAACGTTTTCAGCATCTTGTTCAATCCATGCATAGACGAATTCAGACTATTCTGAAGGCTAAAGGAGGCTCGACATGCTACTAGGTAGGTGTACCTAATAAAGTGCCAGCACAGCGTAGGTATCTTCAATGTAGAAGATAATTATCTTTTGCTTCTATCTTACATAAAAGCAAAAGAATATGTAAGGAATTCTCACCAAGATAGTTTATCATTGGATAATGAATTTCATCAAGGCCTGTCTTGTTTTGGCTAAGGTGTTCTGTTAAAAGTATAAAGACAACAAAAGGTTGATTGCATGATATCTGTTGATATGTATGAAAATTAAGTTTATATATTTCAATCTGTTTTATGTTTTTGGAAGACTGAGTCACATGAAGACACTGCTGACAGTTTTGCAAAAGTGTTTCCTAGTGCATTTGCAATTTCTTTTGGCTCAGTTATATCTTGTCCTTTTCAGTTCATTATGGGTGCCGGTGTTGTTGAACATTCACCAATATTTGTCTGATTTTATTCAGAATACATTCCATGCCTTATATTTCTCCCATCATTCCCCCAGTGTTTGTCTTGTTCATGATATTTAGTAGATGCCTGTGGAATTGCAATGTCTGATGCAGACATTATTTAATTCATGACATTATCTAATTGTGCTTTCAATATCAGAGTACATTATGATTTCTTGATCTTATGTTGCATGGAATTGATATTTTGCCCAGTTTGCTTTGGGAAGTATTTTGTGTGTATCCAGAGCCGGAACTAGGGTGGGGCACCAGCCCCAGGTGAATATTTTAAGAGTGCATTCGACCAGTTATATATTTTAAAATTGCTTCATTCTTGATTAAATTACAGTCGGATCTGTGTTTAATGAACTTCTTTATAGCAAATTTTTTTAATTCCTTTTGGTAATTACATTTAAAAGTTTCTGTAGAATGAAGAAAATTTTCATATAATGAACAGATTACGAGAGACTTAACTTTGTATGCTTTGTTTCCACCTCTGGCTTTTAAGCAATTTAAGCAATTAGAAAGCGCAAATTAAGGGTTAAAGGGATTACCATTCCACAATGTAAGTGGAACATATGCAGCCACCTCTCCCACATACCGAGAAGTCATGCTAGTCAACTGCTTTCTATAGCCAGTCATAATATTAAGGCATATTCCCAACACGGATAATAGCTACTGGTCAACTTGTGTTCTTTCTTTGTTTAAAATAAAAATATTATTAAAAATACTACATTATCTTTGTATGTGCTACTTATGATTCTGTGAGAGTGAAAGAAATTATAAATTTGGGATTTATAATCACTTACAGAAAAAAATATCAGGGAGGAACTGAGTTTTACAAACTTCTATAAAGTATGGCCCATTTTGTGATATCACATCTCTGAGCATTTTGGTTTGTCCTCCAGTGCTAACCATGGCAGGACAAACAAAATTTTTCAAATAGCTGTTGATATTTCAATAGATATTTGAGAAATCATGTTTATCAATTCTGCAGGATATAAAATCTGTAACTCCTTTACAACTTCTCCAATTCATTCATGATATGTCTAATAGAATCTTATCTAAATATAGAAAAAAGCACTATGAATTTTTCTTACCCTGCCTGTAACAGTAGCTTTAGAAGAACCTTTCACAGTTCTTGTGAAAGGAAAGCGAGAAAAATTTAATTAAAATAATACAACAGCATTGGATATTTTTAGTTTATGTTATAATGTTAAAAGTACTACATTTCGCAATATTTTGTTTCTATGATTTTATACCAGATATATAAACAAACTATCTGGTTTTCTATTTTTTTTTGTAGTTTATATAGAATTAAATTCTCTGTACATATAAACAAATTTTGTAAGCTTATTTTTCTTTGATATTTTTGTTTGTTATAATTATTTTATTAATAAATAATACAAATCATAGACTATTGCAATAGTAATTTTTCTAAATTCATAAAGATTGCAGAAGCGTAGCAAGGGGAGTGCAGAGGACAATTTCCCCCATCCTGAACTTCTGGGTGCAAACTGAAGAAATTATCTATCACAATCAGGGACGCCAGGAAGACATGTTGCCCCCGGGCATCGATGACCCTAGCTATGCTACCGAAAGACTGACTACCTGCATATAATGGAGGCGTACTTATAACACTTTTGCCCCAGAAGTAGGATTTCCTAGTTCTGGCTCTGGGTACCCATCACTATTGTTTAGATCATTTAAAACTGACCAATGCAGTTTTCTTTGGGTTCAAGTTTATCCTTGTCCAGTTCCATTATATCACATGGATGCTGATAACAGGCAGTCAGCTCTGTACTTTAAGTAAAAAATTTGTCCCAAAATCTTTAATTAAATAAAAATTACTTTGATTAAATAAAAATAGCATAAAGTTAAGTATTTTTTTAATATTCTTTGCTTTCGACAACTTTTCTATTTATATCTTAATTGTAAACAACAGAGAGTAGCTGCTTACAGAAGTTCCATTTATCTGGCAATTCAAATAAACTGAAATGTTTGCTGGTCATAACTAGACCTCTAAAACATTACAGTTACTAATAGTGGTCTCTGTAATTTTTAAGTTTCTGTAAGAAGTTATTTTATTAATGATAATAGCACCGAATCCACACAATTTGTTTTAATTAATTAAATAAATAAATGTGTAATATTATAATTTATTGCAATTTCTTTCTTTCCTAAGTCATCTAATTCATAAAAAAAAAAAAGTGTAGCCTTTGTTAATAATCTTCATTCAATTTACTTTTCAAGACCTTGATAATGACCATTTCATAATTATTGTATAATTCATTAAAAATAGAGTAGTGTTGCTTCAAAACTAGTGTTTTTCATAATTCACACAACTACTTTAACTTAAAACTAGTTCAGTATTTTTCATAACTATATCTGACAATCATATTACTTTTCCTTCCTCTAGACTTAAACGATATCCACAAGGAACAAGGGATTTTGAAACATTGTCAAATTGCTCTCTAAATCGTTAGGTTACTGGAATGTTTTCTGCAAACTATTTTCTTTCCAGCTTGTTTCAATAAACTATTTTTTGCCTTTAAAAAAAGTTTATATAGAGTGCAGTGTTGTTTAACCTTTTCTTACAATTAACTATATACAATGAAATTAGACAGTTATAATAACATTTATATAAAATGAAATGTTACTGCTAATTTTATTTATGTTAAATTGATTTAGAATCTTAGTGTTTCACAGGCTAATAATAAATTATCTTTTACGTGACATGATATTAGTCCTCCAAAAATTGCTCAAGTGTACAGGGATAAAACAATGCATGTTTGTTAGATGAATAATTCCAAATCCTAATACTCACCACATATCAGTTGCCAAACTTATTGGTTCATAATGAAGAATTTCAGGAGCTAAAAAAGTCAGAAAAAATAATAATTACAGTTTAATGCATAATTAATTTTCTAGAGTGATTTATCTGATTTTGGTATCTGAACATAAGAGTAAAACACAAAAAGACAAAATACCAAAAAAAATCTGTATTTAATGCAGAAAACCAGAACACATCAGTGTGAAGTTTTAGAACCCCCACAGCAAAGTATTGTGTTTTAGCATAGAGCAGGGGTAGCCAACTTAATTTGTGACATGATCTACTTTTCTCCTTCAAAATGTGACGTGATCTGCCTTCTCAAAAATTTCATTCCACAAGGTAAAAATGTTAATCAACACATATTGAAAAATGTTGTTTATAAATTTTAATTTTTGTGAAGTTTGTGTCTTCACGTCATCTGCCAAGCATTCAAAATCGGGGATATACTGTGATAAGTCCAACCATAAAGAATCTTCTGTATGTAGAAGATTCTTTATATATTATTTATAGTCCATAAGAGCACAGTGATTCTTCATCTTTGTTTCAAATAGGAAAAGGCCAATTCACACAGATATGTGGAACCAAAACAGGAATTTAAAAGTTCACTGCATTTTTTTTTACATTTGGGTACTTTTCTCGACAAACATATTTCCAAAAGTCTTCTTCTGATGATCTGGCTTTTAGGAAGATATCATTTCGCAATGTAATAATTTCATTTTCAAGTAATATTTTCTCCATGTGAAAAATCACAGCGTGTTTTTTTTTTTTTTTTTTTTTTTTGTGCAATTTGTTTCGTATCTAAGTGGACATTAAATGGATAAGAAATATATTGAACAATGTCTTCAATTGTTTTAAAATCACTGATTCTGGTTTCAAAATCGTCCACAATATTCTCAATTTCAAAAACATATTTCTTACTATTCAATTCAAAAACAGGATATTTTTGGAAATGATCGAAATTTTTTTTCTTTGAGACCCTTAGCCATTGCCAAAAATTAATATTTATATGCAGAAATACTACTGATCACATGTCAACCACAATTTTATTTTTTACTTGTAATTCCAAATTCAGATCACTTAATTTACTGGCAAAATCTGCCAAAAAAGCCAGATCACACAACCACTCTGTATCTTGTAGCTGCTGATCTCCCCTTTGATCAACAAATTTTTTAATTTCATTAAGCAAATTTCGAAATCTCAGTAGAAACTTACTCCGACTCAGCCACCACACATCTGTGTGTAATATCAGATCTGGTTCTTTTTCATCAAGTTGCATTTTGAGGAGATTGTTTTCTGATGGAATTCACGATTTCAAAAGCGATGTCCATAACACTTTTAGTATATAATCTTTTGCTGGCTAACACTTGTTGGTGGATGATACAGAGGTAACTCAAAAAATCTGGGAATTCATCATCTTTCTGGCACAATGCGATGAATCCGTTAAGATGCCCCGTCATTGCTTTAGGTCCATCTGTTGTTACTGACACAAACTTAAATAGTGGTAATTTAATTTAATTTTTTCAATAAAATGTTTGAATGAGTTAAAGATATCAAGACTTCTAGTTCCTTTTATTGAAACCATACCTAGCAGTTCTTCTCTAGTGGAAGAATCATCGAAAACCGTACGAATAAAAACAAGCAACTGAGCTGTATCACTGACATCTGTAGATTCATCCAGTTGTAAAGAAAAGGACACAGAATTAGTAATATGAGCCGCAACTGTTTACTCACATTTTTACTAATTTTTTTCGATGTATCACACACAGTATTTCGAGATAATTGCAGATCTTGAAGGGCACTTTTAATTTCATTTTCGTTCTTAATTTTCAAAAAGAGAATCAGTTATTTCTAAAAATGGTTCTTTGATGAATTGACCATCAGAAAATGATTTTCATTTTTTTGCAAGACGACTCACTTTAAATGATGCTACAGTTACTGCTTTAGATTGTAAATTAGGTGTCATGAAGAAATTTTGTTGCACGAATAATCTGGATTTAAGTTCTAAGTTATTTTTTCTAAGGTCACTATTTGGCGGAAAATCCGATTGGTATTTACCGTGGAGTGCATTGAATTGCCTTTCTAAATTTCCTTTTTTGAGTATAGCCACAGAAGCATTGCAAATCAAACAGCAACATTTTTCTTTCACCATTACAAAAAACTATTCTAATTCCCACTCTTGATGAAAATGATACGTTTTACTCTTTTTCGTAGTATTCATTTTAAATCAAAAGGTATTAACTTAACATAAGTACTGTCCAATTATTAAATCAGCAAAAGCAATGCTTACCGAATAAAATACTTTAAGTTGCGCGAACCAGAAAAATATTCTGTCTGAACAGGTAACGTAGGATAATTGACAGTTTATTGCTCAGTTTGGTTATATCCTTATAAGAGTCGGTTTTGAATGCCTTTGTGATATTTCTCTAAAGCTATTTCTGGAGGTCACGACCATAGAACAATAAAAAGAATTCGCACTTTTCTGTTAGTGCAATCTAATTATATTTCTCCACTTGTTCTCAAAACCTGTGCTCCTGAACCTACTCCTATTCTTTGCCACCTTTTTTCACTTTCTTATTCCAAAGGTGTTTTTCCTTCTGCTTGGAAATTTGCTCATATCCAGCCAGTTCCTAAAAAGGGTGACAAATCTCTCCAATCCAATTATCATCCCATTGCAATTACTTCTACTCTCTCTAAAGTAATGGAGAAATCAATTAACCGCCAACTCTTAAACTACCTAGAAAAACCTCCCATCTGATCAACGATCGCCAGTATAGATTCCGTCAGTGTCAATCCACCAGTGATATTCTGGCTTATGTTACCCATTTATGGACTAATTCAATGGAAAGGTTCAGTGAAACACGAGTAGTTGCTCTTGACATCTCAAAGGCTTTCGATCGTATTTGGCATAAAGGTCTTCTAAACAGGCTTTCATCTTATGGTTTGCCAACTGTTTTTTGTAATTGGTTATCCAGTTTTCTCTCTCTCTGATCGCTCACTGAGGGTGATGGTAGATGGCTCTCTGTCTTCTAACTTCTCCACTAATGCCGGTGTCCCCAAAGGCTCAGTTCTTTCCCCCACTCTTTTCCTCTTGTATATTAATGACCTTCTTCCATTGACTGGAAATTCTATCCATAGTTTTGCCGATGATAGCACATTGCATTCCACTTTCCATTTTGAGAAACCTTGCCCTGCTCAATCTGCTACCAATTCCTTAAATGCCAATCTTCAGGTAATTCTCCAGTGGGGCAAAGACAACTTAGTTCATTTCAACCCTTCTAAAACTCAGTCTTGTCTTATATCTCACAAAAAGGATTCTTCTGCTCCTATGCTTATCTTTAGTGACACTCCAATTTCTAGGCAAAATGATATATCTCTTTTGGGAATTACCCTGACTTCTAATCTCTCTTGGCACAAGCACATTACAAATATTGCTTCCTCTGCATCTAAAATACTTGGTTTTCTCTTTCGTTCTCGGCGTTACTTTTCTTCCAAACAGCTGCTCACTCTGTATAAATCGAATCTGCCCTACCATGGAATATTGTTCCCACATCTGGGGTGGTGCCCCCAAAAACCTCTCTCAGGCTTCTTGATTCCATTCAGAAGAGGGCAGTTAGGTTAATTAATGATTCATCTCTAACAGAGTCTCTTCACTCGCTGTCTCATAGAATACTGTTTCTGCTGCATGCTTCTCCTACAAATACTTCCATGGGCACTGGTCTTCTGAATTGGCTTCTATAATTCCCACTCTTTCAAAATAGTCCGAACACGTGCCGCCACCAGCCATTTACTGTCCAACTTCAAACTCACAGAACCAACTTTTCATCTTCCTCGTTTATTCATTCAACTGCCGTATTTCCTGAAAATTACAATCTACAGAAGTTCATGTCCAATGTCAACAAATACCTTCTTTCGTCTTCTCAACCTCCAACTCAAGCACGGTTAGGTACTAAGTACTATAGGTTCTAATACCTCTCGTGTTTGGGGATTACATAAAAAAAAAAAAAAAAAAGTAGTAAACTCAATCTTATTGCATTTGCAATAATACCAACAGCTGGAATTCTGTGGAATTTTATGTTATTATGTGAAATGTGTTTCTCCTTCAATAAAATCTTCAATCATGCAAAAAAAAAAATAAATAAATAAATAAATTTTCAAAATCTGCTGTTCATTCCTATTTTTGAAGCTTCGTTAAAAAAAAATAAATAAATAAAATAAATAACGCGCAGGTAGCGAAACCCTCTGCGCAATATAAAATTTGGTAGCATACCTGACTGCACAAATCGAAGGATGACTGTATATTTAAAATTCATCGTGATTGACCAAAATTAAAGCCACGATCGACTCGTTGGCCACTCCTGGCATGGAGTAAAAAAAAAAAATAAAAAAAAAAGCCGATATCCTCAATGCCCTCCCTTAAAACCACTAAGCATTGTGCTGTTTGAGGCACAAATCCAAATTTCGGCACTATCACATCCCAACAAGTTCCACTGGAAATAAATTATAGGACCTAATAGGTCCCCTAACTTACTGTACCCTGTCAACATTCTTCCAACTAAGAAGCATTGATAAGCTGTAGAGAAACTATATGACAGCATTAGTACTATAACTGTGAGTGTTGAGTATTATACTGTAGGAATAAAGGGTTCTATAATGTTGAAGAGAAACAGCTAGTAATGTTGATCCAGCACTGTAATGTATTTGAGAGAAACAGCAAGAAGACAAGTCTAAGCAGTTTTAATATAATGTTTAATAAAAACTAGTGGTGAATAGCTATCATAGGAAACAGGACCTGTATCATTATTCACGTTCAATTATGCCTTTGTTGAATACAGGTAGAAAACACCTCTTTCATCTGGGAATAGCCACATACGCCAATTGCTTCTGTCACTGCTGTATTTAATTACATATGCTGTATGTAATTAAACTACTCACACCAAGTAATTAATCAAAGAGTGAAGGTATAGACTATTTTGCCTGATAAAAAATATCTTTACCCTCCAATTCAGATCAATATTCAAATAGTAACAGCATATTAATAATAGCCATTACTCTGTACCCTGCTTATTTTCCTCCAACTTACAGCCAACTTCATCACTCACATATCAACATGATGCAATGATGTGCAAATCTTCAAAAAGTTCTGTTACTTCTTTTACGATGGGGCAATTTTTCTGACACTGAATGTGTGAAAAGATGTATGTATAGATTTACAGCCACATTGTGTCTTTTAATCTGTTTAACTAAATTAATACAGACCCGATATCAGATAAATTTATTCCGACATGTTCAAAATATGCAAATAATTCTTCAAAATCGGCCACATCACCAGCTTAATGAGTTACAGTTGATACAATTTTCAGTTTTGGGATCCACTGAAAAGTTTCAGCTCGAACATTATGAACTATCTCTCAGTATAGGTCTAAAAGTAAGGTAGCTCTAACAAGAAGTAATAGACATTGAAAGGTTTCACTGTCAAGCAAATAACTGTGTAAGAATGGTCTGAACAATGTACATGTGAGAAAGAACAACCTTTTATTTCCTGTTTGAGTGGTCTTGGCGCATTATAGCCTTAGTAGCTGATGTGCCAATAAAACCAAAAACCAAACCAAACCTGTTTGAGTTTAAACTGGAGTTCCAATTGTGAAAAAACAATTTTTTTCAGCAAACTTTGTTCCACAATTGATCTTGCCATGCCTTTGCCCAATGTAATGCTCACAGTTACTGTACAGTAACCAACTGTATTAAGATAATGATAAAATTGAAATGAAATAAATAGAATGAATAATATAAACTGGATAAAACTGATAAAATAACTGTCTGTACTATAAAATTTTAGAATACAATAAAATAATGTAGATAAAACACCGGATAAAAGCAATAAAACACTGATAAAATACCGAAGTTTTCAGAGGCATCTGCCTCCTTTTTTCAACGGAGAAGCTTATCGTGCAGTACATCCTTAAATATCAGCAGGCTCATGGTTAATAAAATAACACATACCACCCTTTCCCCAGCTCTTGAGGGAGACGTCACATGTTAGGTGGTGAGCATGCTAGGATAGAAAGAATTGCTTAGGTGACAGAGTAACAATAGCCACAGTGATATCGATGTCAGTTAATAGCCACTGGATCTGAATACCAAGGGGGTCACACTTGGCAATCCAGTCGGTGTTATAGAGATTTTCCCATTATATTGCACACTGAAGTACACGTGGCTGTCCAGCAGGGATTTCAATTTAAAACCATACCTCCAAGGACACTGCTTGCATCAACAAAAAGACAGAGTTTGCTCATTTATTTCAATATAAAGACTTTGGATGGGAGATCTACAAAATTCTACAGTACCTATGTAGATAGCCTGATGATAGACAGTGCATTTCTGGCCAGATCCAATCTCCAGCAGAAGCATACACCTGGGAACCATAATCAAGTTTAGAGCATGGTAGAGACAGAGTAGGGTGCATCAGACAGCACTCCACAAAATTTGGGAAAGGGCATGAAAAATGTTTAGTCCTTTTGTATGCTTTGTCCTTAGTTGACAGATATATTGGAGAAAAGTCAGTTTCTTGTCCAATTTCTAGGAATTTGGCTTCTGCTACCACTGGGATGGTGTTTTTCCCAAGCCTTAATTCTGATAAAGATTCCATTTTGCGACAGAAGTTTACATAAACAGTCTTCTGTGATAAAAATCTGAACCCATCAGTCAACGTTCACAATACAAGATCAATGGTTTTTTGCAGTTGCCTTTCAATAATCCTCATATTGCACAAATGGCAAAATCAACACAGATGGGCACTGGTTACAATTTTCCTATGATAGAGTTTATTTTGATTGCAAAAAGGGGTCCACTTAGAATGGATACCTGTAAAACTCCCTCTGGCAATAGGACTGCTGCATCAAATCTGAAATGAGAAAAATTCATATTAACTGGTGCCAATCAACATGCATATTGTTTGCTAATATGTTAATTTTTACTGCTTACCTGACCAGCCAAAGCGGATAAAAGAGAGGACTGACCAGGTGGGCAATATTGCAAATACTAAGAGCAACACAGAAAACAACAGCAATTAATGAGCCAACAACTGACACTAAACAATATGTCATGCTGAAACTCTGCGTTTATGCTGACCACCTGGGTATATTAAATAAATGGCTGGCCAGTTTAATGCAAAAATTTAATCCATAGTTTATAAAAACAAACAAACAAGTGAACTGGCATTTTGATGTGTGCTTTTCTGTATGTTTATATTTCGTGCACTTATTTTATGCAGTAAAATATTAAAAAGACTAAACTGTAAGGTGCAGAGTCACTTCATCTTTTAAATAAACTAAACAAAGTTAATACTCTAAAATTATAAAACATAACATTATTTGACTTGCTGAAATAGGCAATAATAATAATATTAATTTATATGCAAACATTATTAGTTACATTATGTAATACAATATTTGGATCCTGAGACAGCTGAACTAAGGTGTTTATAAGTATGAAAGACTCCAGCTTAAAATTGTTACACACACACACACACACACACACACACACACACATACATTGCAATTTTTGAATTTATGCTTTAAAATGTTTACTACAAGCATAGAAAAGTAGCAGATCTAATAATAAACTTAACTCAATTGACCAAAGAAAAACTGGAATGTACAAAAAAAATCTAATTTTTTTATTTTATATGTAGTTATGGGGACTGTCTTCTCCTTTCATGTGCTTTTGTAGCCAATAGGATTTAAACTGCCTAGTTAATGCAGCAGTCTTGCTAAAATAGGGTTTCAGGAGTTACAGGCGATCTCTTTCAAAAAAATTTCAGATTAACATTTTGCTATGTTGTTTAAAGATAGTGCAATAACACACAACCCATTGGGATGGAAAAGTTTGTGCTGCTAAAATACATGAAAGGACAAGACAGTTCCTCCAGCTTCACATAATTGAAAGTTCTTGTACTGATATTGTTAATAAATACAGTGATCCTCTGTAAGAGTTAACTTTTTAAAATACCATCTGTTTTATTATGAAACAAGAGTATGTTTTCATCAACACTTAATATTTTTGCCTTCTGGGAATTGACTGCCCACTTGGTCTGCCAGAGAACCCCAGTGCTTTAGTAAATGTTTAAAATCATAGAACACAATTTAAAACATTTACAAAAAAAATTGCCACTTTTTTTTTTCTTTTGTCAAAATTATGATAACATTCCCTTCACTGAATCCAAATAAAAATAAACGTTTTTATTAAAACCTAACATATGTTGTCACTAACAAGAAACACATATTTCTGTAGCAGATTAAATTTTTTTGCATTAAACTGGCCACTACTATTATTTAAGCTACCCAGAGGGTCACCTTAAAAGTTCAAGGTCCGTTTGCGATACTGCCCACCAACTCACCTGTATTTCATCCTCTTTGGCTGATCAAGCAGGCAGTGAAAAAAAAAATTAACCTATTAGCAAACAATGCATGCCTTGGTTGGAATTCATTAGTATGAATTTTGCTAATTTTGGCTCTGATGCAGCTGTCTACCATTGCCCTTCTTCCTCTTGGCAAAACACTTGAAAGAAAGAGAATCCTATAAGAACGTAAAATAGATGATTAAATATGTAGTTTTTTTTTTTTTTAATAAAAAAATGGGAAGGTGATCCTTAAGACTCAAGATATGAAGATCTTGTGATATGCCAAATTTCTCAGCTGTGCAATGTGGTGTATTCATATGCTTTTCAGTATCAGAGAGAAAGCTAACACCCAGATATTCAAATTTTATAAAAGCATCACACATGTATGTTTCAAGTCTGATTAAATGGCCCAAGGTGGACTTACTTCTTCAAAAGAAACACAGTTCAAGAAAGGAGGCTTCCTGCACCTAAGAAAAGACATTGAACGTCTTTAAAAGATTCCAAAAATAGGTTATGTGTCTGGTGCAATCAGCAAAGGGACATCCATATGACAAAACTTTGACATAGCAACTCCAAATAATTTAAATACTTGGTGGGATTGACCATTGGTTTATTGCACACCACTATATAAGGCAATTGTAAGACAGCACTTGGAATACTATGTTCGAGTATGGAGACTATGTCTAAGAAAGGACACTGAACGTCTTTAAAGAGTCCAAAAATAGGTAATGTGAGCCATTTTTTGGCTGGTGCAACAAAAGCCCCAGACTTCCTCACCTCTATACAGCTAATACTAAATACCAATACTAGAAGTATGGATGGAATTTTTCATAGTAAACTAGTTTCCCATCTCTATTAATTTTGTAACTATCACTGCTGCAATTTTAGCCAAGAACAGATGTCTTCTTCAGACACTTCAAGAAGATCCTAGTCAGAGATCACACCACGAGATGAGCTGTGTCCCATGGGCTGTTACTATAGCTAATATCACCCCTCCCACACACACAAATAGAGGTGGCTCAGAGCTGTTCTGAGGGCTAATCCGTTTTAAGTTTTATTTTTTATTTCCCCAAAACATTCTGGATAGAAAAGGGTGGCATTTTCCCCATGGGTTTCTCACTAGTAGAATGAATTATCAGGTATCGAGGATGCTGGACACTTTGGGATGACAGGGCTACCATGTACCATGCGGCATGGTACATGGTAGCCCTGTCATCCTTCCGAATTCAGTGGATTGCAGCACATGGCAAACACTCTGGAATCCTATGGGTTAGCCTGTGGGCAATGGATTCCAGTGATGCTAATCTCAAAGGCCAGCAATATCAATAGAAAATCAATGGATTTTCATTTTTATAAAATGTTTAAAAATTTCATAAAGAAGCTCACTACAGGGAACTTATACATTCAGGAAACTCAATCCTGAAAGGGTTAATTGTTACTTAGGGGTTTAATGGTGCTAAAGCTCCTGGAGCAATACTGCACCACTCATATGGTTTAGGCACTGATACCTGTTATGGTCACGTATATTTACTGCAGTATCTGTGTTGCAATGACTGTATATTTCTTCTAGATGGATGGGTTCTACATTATATTTGATTGTAATGGTTTATAAAGTATAGAAAATGGAAAATGTTAGCTATATTGTGGCCAACACCTAAAATTATTTGCAGGGTAAGTGTCACAAAATCTATACAATGAGGAGAAGGCAATCAGCTGCTCTCCTGTGAAACATGGAGAGTGAAGTAGTATACAATGGAGAGAGTGATACTTGGCAATTGACATAATATAGTAAATCTTTTGATTTTTTTTTTAGATAGGAATAAGTCAAGTCAAATTTACAGTCAGGCAAGGATTACTTCTTTGCACTTGTTTAAATAAATACTTCGGGGGTTGAAGGACGTGTGTCATTTGAAATAGCTTGTCAAGGGCGTGATCCTACCATATTCATTGCTTCTGGGTTTTTTTTTTACAATGGGCTGGTAATTGATGCATGGAACTGTGTATATTGAAATAATATTAGGTGCATGCCTAGGAATCCAGCAGAACCTAACAATTTGATTTCTCTGGCAAGTGCTTTGAATCTGTTGTTGGAGAGGGCGAGAACAAGAACCTCTCAACACAGATTACAGTGAGAAAGAGTGAGTGTATATGTAAGACTTAGTGGTAAGGAAACCAACTGTATTTGGCTTATGCCCATCTGTGCTGCAGGTGATGGAGTTTGGCAATATAGATACTGCCTTCATCAACTTCCAGTTGAAGTTTATGAGAAAAGGTAGAATCTAGAAATACTGCTGCAGCACTGAAATCAGTTTTAGAGCCATCTGTGTATATTTGAGTGTAGAGAGGAAACTTGAGTTGTATACACTGCATGCAACTGTTTAACACTTTGCTAAGGGAAGGTATAAACCCTCCATCAGCAAAAGATTTGCAAATGTAAGTCACAAGATAGAAGGGCTGTGCTTCAAGATGGCTCTAGGATAGTAGGGGAAAGAATTAGCATGGTAAAATCTAGTTGCCAAAGAGGAAGGAATTCCTGAAGGTGTATACCTACTGACCAATTGATTGTTGGACAGTTCCTGTACAGGTTCCCCCATTTTGGCACATACAGTGTTTCCTATATCAGGTTACTGCAAAGACATTTAATCTTGACAGTACAGCTCAGTAGTAATGACTCTCTCCAAAGATACAATGGAGGTTCATAGGCTTCTTGCATAAAGACTCAAGACTGAAGTACAGAATGCTCCTAGGGCAATACACAGCACACTGTGATGTATTAAGCCATTAAAAGGCACTGTTTCTTTCCAAATTAATTCTTTGGAAATTACATCTTTTCATTAATCCATTTTCTGAATATGGCAAAGTGTTTTTAAAAATCCACTTTGATTCCAAAATATACACTGGACATAAAAAAAAAAAAAAAAACCTGAGTGATGAATTTAGTGCAAGAATCGCAGTTTTATAACATTGAGCCATCATACTTTTTTTTATAAAAATCCATTTAATACTCATTGAGGTGCCTCCGTAGCCAGGAGCAGCAGTGCATAGCACATGCTTCTTGATTAGACTGGGGTCGAGCCTGTGACCACCAAATATGGAGGATGCAGAAAGGTCAGGGAATGACCACCGCATATCCCCAGAGCAATATGGCCTTAGCTGCTAATGCTCTTAAAAACCAAATAACAACAACACTCATTGACAAAGGTTTGTAATAAAATATACAAAAGTAATATTGAAGAGTTAGAATTAGAAATTTTGGAAGTACAGAACAACATTCATTTTCAGTGTATGTCCAAGTTTGCAGATGATACAAAGGTTATTAAAAACAATAAAGACAGTATGCTACTGCAAAAAAAGTATCTAGATAAGTTAGGCAAATGGGCTGAAAAGTGGCAACTGAAATTTAACATTGACAAATGCAAAGTACTGCATAAGGGTAGCAGTAACCCAAGAGAAATGTACTAACTATGTGGTACTGCATGCAGGGAAGTGGAGAATGAAAAAGACCTAGGGGTAATTGTGCAGTCAGATATGAAGTTCTCTGAGCAGTGCAGAAGGCTGCCAGAGAACATCATGGAGTTTTGTCAATGATATACAGAAACTCCCCAACTTACGTCAGGGTTGCATTCTGCGGAATGTTATTTAAGTCAGAATTTCCCCCATGCTTGTGCAGCACTCGCTGAATTGATTGAATCAAAAAAGAAATATTCAACGAACATGTAAATAGAATTATTTGTTCAATTTTTATCTCATGCACAGGAAAAATCATAAAAATCATGCAATTTAAAAAAATTTCAAAATTATAAAATTACAAAAAAAAGAGAGGACACAGGCATAACGTAAGAAAGTTTTACATCTTGAGCATCGTTGCCTGAATCGATGTCTTCAGCTGATAAAGTATAAAGCTGCAGACGTTGAGGGCTGTGGAGACTTAGAAGGGGCCAGCCGCTCAACCTCACAAAAGAACATATTAATGGATGACTGGATGGTGGCTTTTTTCTTTTCATCGTAGATTTCTTTGTACCAAGAGAGCATATCATTCACTCCTCTGTTAAATTTTAACAATCGTTTGCTGTCAGGATCCATCTTCTCAAACCTCGCCATTGTCGATGAAATTTCACGAAATTCTATTGCCATCTGGTGATGAAGTGCCTTGGCTCCTCACTGATTTCATCTTGAGCTTCGTCAGCATTTTCTTCTTTCACTATAGCTGCCTGCAAGTCAATAAGTTCTTCGTTAGATAATTCCTTTTCTTCTTCCTTTATTAACTCCTCCACGTCTTTGGCATCAACCTCCAACTGAACTAGCTCTGCAACCTTTGCAATCTTATCTGTAACCTCTTCGTATGATTTGTCTTTTTCAAATCCTTCGAAGGCCTTTCAGGTGCATATTTTCTTCCCTGTGCCATTTACAAAACTTTTAGTAATTTCTGCCCAAGCCTTATTAATGTTGAAGATGGCATGGTAAATATTGTAAGATTTCCAAAAGTCTCTTAATGTAAAATTTTTCTCATTGTCTACTGTAGCCAATGCCTGAGCAAATGTGCGTAAATAGTATGCTTTTAAATTCGAAATAACACCCTGATCCATAGGTTGGATAAGTGAAGTCGTGTTTGGCGGTAGAAATATGACTCACAAATAAATGAAAAGCACTTACCACTGAATCCATATATACATTTAATCTTCATAAGGAGTTCGCCAAGGGTTATCATGAATTATGTTCCTTTGTAGTGCATATCCAGCTGAAGGACTACCAGTTAGCTTCCTGTATGTGCCAAGATTTTGAAGTATGTTTGCTGCCCACTGATAGACAATTTTATATGATTATGATGCCAGGTATTATCATCTACAGCAGGGGTGGCCAACTTGATTTGTGACGCGGTCTACTTTTTTTCTTCAAACTGTGCCACAGTCTACCACTCAAATTTTATCGCACATAGTTAAAAAAGTTAATCAACACATATTGAAAAATGCTGTTTATAAATTTTAAAATTAATTATAATTCAGTATTCTTATTTTAAATTCATACGTATTTAAATTTTTAGTTTATGTGAAGTTTGTGTCTTCATGTCCTTTCAAAATCGGGGATATACTGTGTTATTTGTAATATTCCCAATAAATAACATTCCCAAGGCTCACATTTAACTCTCAACGAAAAATGTCGAATTTAAGAGAAGTTTAGTAGAGGCTAAAAAGTGACGTGGGGAAAAGTCTGTAAACACAGGAAATTCACATAGTGGACCTAAGAAGTTCTTGAGGAGGAGGAAAAGGGGAAAAAAAAAAAAAAAAACTTATCGCAATAAATATAAAAGGAGGCTAAAACATATCTGAAAGAAATTTGGTAAAGATGTGAAAAACAAGTATTGGAAAGGTGAAAGAATATTTTGGAATTTAGTTAGAAACCTAAGAAAATGGAAGAAAACCATAATTAATTTAATCTAAAATAAGGGCAAAGTTAAAATAGAAAGTTTGAAGTAAACACTAATTTAAGGGCAGAATTAAAATAGGAAGTATGAACTTCTAAATTAAGAAGTTGAAGACACACTGGAGAAGAGGAAATGTTTGAAATGAGCGTGGGGGGAAACAGATTTGGAATACTATCTCAATTGCTGAGGCTGCAAAGGTCATGGAAAACATCAAATATAGAAGGGTAATAAGTAGTAACATACAGAACCTACATATTTCTTTAAAAAATATATTGCACAGTGACAATTTTAATGGTCATAACTGGGGGGGGGGGATTTATTCAGAACTTTAATGTTCTCAGGCTGGCTAATGCATAATTTGTTTGTGCCTCATATGTGTATTTTTAAGAATATCTGAACAGTTGCTCTTCTTTCATTAAATTTACTGCACAGGTAAAGATTTTTCTGATGTACTAATGTGTGGCATACTGGAAAATTGGTATATAGAAAACCAATGTATAGACTAGCTTTTAAATTATTGATCATGCTATGCACCAGTGTACAAAAACTAAAATGTGTGGATGTGAAAGGAAAGAAAGAGGTAAGTAAATATCAGACAAATCTCACAAACTACAGTTCTAACATGTTACATCAGCACAATTTCTTGTACTACTTGATCACTGTGTTCACTAATGTATCATTTTTAGTGGCTTGCTCTCCAGTGTTATGACCGTTATCAGGTGTTTCCAGATTATTAATATTAACGTAAATGAAAATAAATGAGCACTTACATTAATGTTTGCAAACTTTCTGGATAAACTACAAAATACCGTGTTTTTCAAAGGTAAGGATATGAGGAAATAGTGGAATAGCCAAGAGACAACTGCAAGACTGGCTATGAATCACAAATATTATATGGGATGGAGTGTAGCATGCCATTTGAGGCAGAAGAGCTGCAACTCCCCCCCCCCCCATCTCTTCCATCATGCAGTATGATTGATGTCTTCTGAGGTCATGGCAGGATCCAGTCATCCTTATATTTCAAGGGTACACTCTAAATTGGTGTTTGCAGGTCAACCGCTAGATAGTCCACTGGACCAAACCTATTGGTAACTCTCTAGGAGGCTTCCAGGTCAGCTAGTATATAATCTCACTGCCTCTACTCTGCCAGATAGAGACTGGAGGGAATCTGAGTGGTGTGTATGAAAGGGTCATTGTCGATGCCACCCTATGTCAAGGAGCTGGATATATTCTTGCCATGCTGGGTATACTGTACGTCATATCCAAAAACTTCATTCCTTCATAAAGCATATCCCTCCCCACCTTTTCTTGCTACTGAATACATCATGAATTGTCAAACCAATAGAACAAAGTTACCTGTGAAAAGATCTGAACTTCCCAAACACTTCCCCAATCATTTCACAAATATATGTGGCCTCAGTTCCAATCTCAATGTACATTCCCACTTGCAGTCTGCCAAACCTCATGTACTTCTAATGACAGAATCCCAGTTATTTGTTGATTCAACCGCTGCTCATCTTAGTTGTCTGAATTATTCACTGTATGATTCCTTTCACTTCAAAGGTGGTACTTTGCATTTGTCCACTCTGATATTCCCTGTCAGAGACAGTAATTTGGAATCTCTTCTTTTCAATCTTCTCTGCCTTAAATTTCTCTAACACATTCTGTCAAATCCATCTGTTGCCTCTATCATTTCCACAACTCCACTAATAACTTCGAATGCTTTGACTTTCTCCAGTCAAACTTTCGTAACAATGAGGTAATTTTCCTTGGTGATTTTAATGTTCTCTACTCCAACTGGCTTCCGTTTTCTAGTCACACCAACCCAGCTGGTCAAGATGCTGAGGCTTTTGCAATTACTAATGACCTCATACAGATTGTTCATTTACCTACCATAAAATCCTAACCACACAGCCAACATGCTTGATCTTTTTCTCAGAAATAACCCTTCTAAGTACACAGTTGAAGTGAGTGGTCCTCTAGGCACCTCAGATCACAACTTGGTGATATTCTCTTATCCAATGGAGACTGGAGATATTCTCAACCTCATGTTGTTTAGCATTAGAAGAATGAAAAATGGGATGATCTGCAAGATTTCTTTTCCTTGGTCAGATTACCTTTTGCTCAGATCGTGTCAGTGAAATTATCCTTGTAGGGATGAAATCCTTTATTCCACACTCCACCTTAAAATCTCATCCTTTATCTAAACCTTTGTTTTCCAATAAATCTTCTAAGGTTGGTCAAGATAAGAATGCTGCATATCATAATTGCCTGGTATCCAAATTTCCAGATTTATTTTCTGCCTACAGTAAAGCTTGCAACAATTGTAAAGCAGTTATTAATCAGTACAAACAAGATTTCAAATAGGCTAAGAGTAGAAAACTTGCTTCTTGTCCACATGGTAGTCGAGCATTCTTGTCTCTTGCCAAAGCTATTAGCTGCAAATTTTTCCCACCTGTGTCAAAACCAGATAGTTCTATTTTTGCCACTTCAGCCAAAGGTAACGCTGACCTGCTAGCATCCTACTTTTCTTCCAACTCGTGTATTGATGATCTTGATAATAACGATAGACCTAGAATAGTTGGTAGGCATAACACAACCAGCACAACTGCACTAGACCTCTCATCACAGAACCAAATTTATTTTGTATATTTTTATTTAGTTTCTTTGTAAAATATCTTGTGCTTTAGAAAATCCCTCCCATCCTTTCAAACACAGACTGATAAGGGGGGGGGGCTAGAGATTTTCTGAAATGCCCTCCCTTCTATTTCCTTTATACTTTGTCTTTAATTACATATCATTGAAAATGTTTCTATCAGCAATGCTCATATTAGAACACTGCAAAGGGCTTTTCATAAGTAGTGAATAAAAACAGTTTGGCTCCATAGCACCACAGGGGTTAGGTCTCAGGCGATAGAACCTCACTCTTCTTAAATGGCTCTGCAGATGACACAAAAAAAATAGCAGGTGTATCTTAGACAACCTTGTATTTCCTTTTGAAAGGTGATGGATGTTGCCAGAATTGCTATTTTTCATATATTTAATTTTTAAGGCTCTCTTAAAACCTTGGGTTGTATGATTAGCCTGCTAATAATAACAATCTACCCAGAATAGCTGGTAGGCATAATGCAACCAGTACAACTGCACTAGACCTCTTCTCATCACATAATCAAATTTTTGTATGTTTTTGTTTAGTTTTTATTTTTATTATTATTTTTTAAAATTTCTTTAATATTTTTAAGCATCAAAAGTTGGTGAGTGAAATGTAACGAGGCTGGGGCAGAAGTGAGAGTGTCTTAAAAACAGCTATAATAGGCCTTGCAGCAAATCTTGGCAGCTCTCTATCCACCATTCTAATCTTCCAAACATCTGTGTTGCATTATATAAGAATAGGGAAACTAATCAAATGCGTTTGTAGCACATTATATTATAAAAGATTACCTCTAGAAAATAACATGGCACTCCATTATGTTTTTTTCTGTCTTGACTACATGGGAACACTTCTGTCCCTCCAGTGACAGAAGTTGTGCTCTTCAGGAACAACTATGTTTATTTATCAGTCCACCTAGAGTAACTATCATTTTTAATGGAATAATATCGCCCACTAGATGAATCAGTTATTCATTAAAAACTTGTTAATTTTTTGTTGCTAATGGAGGCAATCTGTTGTATAACTCAAATAGGGCCCAAACCAGTTATAACAGTGACTGAGTGTTTAATGAATAAAAGATTCAACTACTGGATAATGTCACTTGATTATAAATGCTATTAGCTTTAAGCTGACTCATGGATGAATGTAATAATTTCTAAAGAGCATATGCCAAGCTTTGTTACTGGAAGATTAAAAGCATCTCCAGAAATACATAATGCAGGGTAGTATTATTTCCTCAAATTATTTCAATACTTACATTGAAATAGTAAACCAACTTTACTAAATTACAGATTTCAGAAAAAAATTGTTTTGATAATGTTCCATTAAAGAAAAATATTAAATAAAATAATGAGGGCAAAAATAAACAGTAGCACAAATAATATACAAGATAAGTGTTCTGTGATATATTTCATTCAGAATGTGAAGTCTTGATCATAATTTCTTTGCATGTAATATAGATATCAAACCATTTATCCAACACATACATGGAATTTTATATTTTGGAAATTAGTAAATTAATAAGAGGAGTTTACCTCAATATAGTACGTGGAACACTTCCGTATGATACCCTCCAGAAATTAAAACGGAAAAAACCGACAACTTACCGGTACATTAACGTATAATATAAATAATTAAATAATCAATTTAACACAATTCAAAATCAATTTAAAACAATTAAAATTCAAATTTGAAGTTTAATTGTTTTAAATTGATTTTGAATTGTGTTAAATTGATTATTTAATTACTTATATTATACTTTAATGTAACGGTAAGTTCTCGATTTTTTTCGTTTTTTCCATTTTAATTTCTGGAGGGTATCATACGGAAGTGTTCCACGTACTATATTGAGGTAAACTCCTCTTATTAATTTACTAATACTATTATCAACGTAGAACATATCGAGTATTACAGCTCTGATTCATACTATCTAATATTTTGGAAATATAAAATTATTTTTATCTGTGTAAAAATTTCTGTAAATAAAAACAAAATTTAATCAGATTTTAAAGAATTACTTAACACATTATTACCATGAGACAGCAATTGTGCTGCTTTTTTTTTCTTTTTTTTTTTACCATGCAGCAGCATGACTCCATGTAGCTTCACACAATCAGTGCATTCTTTAGCATAAAATGAATCTAGATGGTTTGACCCAGTTTGTTTTTCGATAGGTATGGTATATTACTGCAGTATATTGACTATAGTATAATTATTTTTATAAAAAAAAATTGGTAGTACCTGCAAATATATTTCATTAACATTATGGTGTTAATATTTTGACATCTTAAACTTTCTCACCTCCAAGAGGGTAAGTTTCTCAGACTGCATGTATCTCCTTAATAGCTAAATAACAATTTAAAACACCTATACACAGACAAACGTATTAGCAAAAGACTTCCAGAACAACAATAAGATCTTTTAAATTTTTACACAGTGAAATGCCTTAAAGTTGTCAAACTTACCTACATAATCAGGGGTTCCGCAAATTTCTCTAATTTCCACACCACCAGTAACTAAACGTGAAATGCCAAAATCACATAGTTTAACATCACACTGAGGAAATGCACTTGTCAGGAGAATATTCTGGGGCTATAGTATAAATGATATCATAAGAAAGGATAATAGCAGGCAATATATATAAGAGAAAGTGGGAATAAGGACTACAAAAGCTTGATAATAAAAAATATTTCTAGCATTATTAAATTGTCATTACAACTATGGAAAGTACATCATTTATAAATATTTTTGGATAAGAATACATGAGCAAGTAACTAACCAAAACTGCTATGAACTAAATAATATGCTAATGGAGCATCACTAATTAATGCAAATTCGCAACCCCTTCCCCTAAATTAAATGGGCATTTTCTGTGCTTATCTACAGTTATAAGATGTTTTATGGCAGTTGCCTTTAATTTTCATGAACAAAATTAATTTACTTATAAATGGCATAAGACTTCATAATGTATATAAAACTCCTCTCCATTACACTACTTAAGACTATTGAATTATGAAAGACTAATTAAAGCCTAAAAATGTTACATTATGAAAAAGATTTATATATCTTTTTCTTTTAAAAATCTGAAGTGTACGATATGATAGTTAAAAAATAATAATAAAAAAAATAAAGCCAGGAATGTTTTTCAAACTATTCAAAGAATCAGCTTGACTAAAAGAAAATTCATGCAAATGAACAAACTAAAATAACGAGGCATCACATACATAAGCGTCTGTTTCATATGTCTAATTATTCAGCTGAACTAATTTTATTACAAGGGCTTCCATTTTATATAATTCATAATGAGTGATAAGTTCAAGTACAAGGGTTGTTCATCTGAATCATATCCACTATGTGGCAATTCTCAGGTGTACTATGCTCAAACTAACACTTCATAACAAAAACTGTTTTTTTATTGCTCTTTATTATGTTGTAATTTTTTATATAGCAAACAGACAATGCACTCAAAAGTGATCAATCAGCAAGAAAAAAATAAATTTTTAACCAATGAGAGGAAAAGAACACAAGAAATTCATAACAGAATATTGGCTGTGTATGGCAAATGCTGATATGCAGAGTGGTCAAGAAATTAGTGCAAGTATCCCCAGTTTTTTTTTTGTTTTTTTTTTAACCTTTCCAAGTGGAAAAGTAAAAAAAAAAAAAAAAAAACCACAGGCAATTGAGGACAACAGTGATGGAACCTTTTGCAAGAAATTCTTAAATGGAAGTGCCAAGTGTGTGTGGGCACTGTCATGATGCAGGCATCAATTACTCAAAACCCACTTTTCCCTGCAGTTTTCTCCACACAGTATCATGCAATTGCCGTAGAGCTGTCTTTACACATTTCTGGGTCACTGTTTGATCACAAAGGACACACTCAAAATGAACAACGTCATGCAAGTCAAAAAATACTAAAAGCATAATCTTTACACTTGATCAAGATTGTTTTCTTTTTGGTCTGGAGAGAAAGAGTCTTCTTGGTAGAGTCTTATACCAAGAAAATTTAGACTTCATTTCATAGCCAGACACTCAAGATTGATCACCAATAATGATGGAAGAAACAAAGTTTTGGCACATTGACAAACACCCTGACACGAAAGAACTTGCTGCTCTCTGTAACCATCAGTGAAGATATGAGTGGGTCCGGCCAATTTATCATTAACCTAATACTATTTTACATTCAGTATAACTACATTGAAAACAAAAGGATTTCTCAATAACGACCATAAATTTCTACCTCTTAATCTTAACTTTTACTTTTTTATTAAAAAAGTGACAGAATGCTTCAAATATACTGGAGTAATTGATGAGCTTCCAGCCTGACCGTGAGAAATCATGTGTTAAGATTTCCGCTTACTCTTTTCTCACAGTGCAGTAATTAAATGAACATCAGCTAGAAGTTAATTTCATTAGTTAGCGTATGTTTATTGGTATGGCTCCAAGAAAGCTTGTCAATCGCAGATAAAATTAGGATTTTGCAAGCTGTAGATAATGGTATGCATTCCAAGAATAACATATAGTGGCTAAGCAAGAGTGAATTATTATTTTTATTAAGTTTTATCGTGATAAACACAGACCTTAGAAACATATAGTTTAATTTAAATACAGGAACTCCCCGACTTATGTAAGGGTTGCTATGCAAGTTGGAATTTTCCCCGTGCTTGTGCAGAACTTGCAACTGTGCTCGCTGAATTGATTGAATTAAAAAAATAAATGTTTGACGAAGATGTAATTATTCAATTTTTTATCTCATGTGCAGAAAAAATTACAAAAGCGTGCAATTTAAAAAAATTTCAAAATAATAAAATAACAGAAAAAGAGGAAACAGGCATAATGTCAGTAAGTTTTACCTCTCGAGCACTGTTGCCAGAGTCTTCAGCTAATAAGTACGCCGCTGTGGAGGTTGAGGGCTTTGAAGACTTAGAAGGGGTCGGCCACTCAACCTTACAAAAGAACATATTAATCAATGACTGGATGGTGGCTTTTTTCTTTTCATCGTAGATTTCTTTGTAGCAAGCAAGCATATCATTCACCCCCTCTGTTAACTTTTAAGAATCGTTCGCTGTCAGGATCCATCTTCTCAAACCTTGCCATTGCCATCTCTCTGGTGATAAAGTGTCTCGGTTCCTCATTTGGTTCATCTTGAGCTTTGCAGATAAAATGTCAGCATTTTCTTATTTCACTATTGCTGCCTGCAAGTCAATAAGTTCTTTGTTGGATAATACTTTCTCTTCTTCCTCTATTAACTCCGTGTCTTTGGCATCAACTTCCAACTGAAGTAGCTTTGCAACCTTTACAATCTTATCTGTAACATCTTCATATGATTAATCTTTTTCAAATCTTCCGAAGCCTTTTACATGCCATGGGCATATTTTCTTCCATGCGCCATTTAAACAATTTTTAGTAATTTCCGCCCAGGCCTTATTAATGTTGAATATGGTGTGGTAAATATTGTAAGATTTCCAAAAGTCTCTTAACGTAAAATTTTTCTCATCGCTGCAGATAACGCCTGAGCAAATGTTGTGAATAAATAGTATGCTTTTAAATTCGAAATAACACCCTGATCCATAGGTTGGATGAGTGAAGTAGTGTTTGGTGGTAGAAATATGATTCATGTTCAAATTGAAATCATCTAGATGCGAGGGATGCCCAGGATTATTATCTAAAAAAAAACAAAATCTTGAAAGGAATATAGTTGTCTTTACAATATTTTTCAACCTTGGGAATGAAGCAACATTTAAACAAATCCTCGAAGAGAGATACTGTTATCCATGCTCTCTGGTTCGATCAGAAATACAAGGGTAGGGTGGCTTTACTGATGTCCTTAAATGCTCGAGGATTTTCAGAATGATACACACAAGCAATGGTTTTAAACTGTAATCTCCCGCTGCATTAGCCCCAAGCAAGAGCATGGCCCTATCTATTGACCCCTTAAAACCTGGCACTGTATTTTCCTCTTTGGCAATGTATGTTCAATCCGGCATTTTTTTCCAATACAGAGCAGTCTCGTCAACATTAAAAATTTGCTGTATTGAATAGCCTCCTCCAACAGGTTGGTCTTTGAGGTTGTCACAGACATTCTCTCAGATATACCAGACAAGCTGTACTTGCTACCTGGGGGTCTAGAATGCTGATGGAACTGATATTCGGGTGACACTCAAGTCAAGTGGACCCAATTTCGGCAGTCTGCGACAGCCAAATCCTCTGCTTGCACCTTCACAATGGTGGGACTGTTAGTAATCCTGGGTATAACCTCCATGCACAAGTACATGGTGGGTGACCACCCAGGTGTGAACCAACGTAAGCAGGGGTCGAGGTGTGGTGCCCACACCACATGGAGGAATGCCGCCCCTCTATGTTACCAGGCAGTACTAGGTGGTAGATGACTCTAATCAACCGGTGAAATACCACCACTTTGCTTATTGGAGGCTTGAAGTGGTGGAACCCATGTTTAGTCTCTAGAGCTAAGTTCCGGTCAACCCTTCCCTATCTCTTCCATCATGCAGTATGATTGATGACTTTTGAGGTTATGATGAACGTCGTGGCAAGATCCAATATTCCTTACATTTCAAGGGTACAGCTCTAAAATGATGTTTGCAGGCTGGCCACTAGTTAGTACACTGGACCGAACCTATTGGTAACTCTCTAGGAGGCTTCTGGATCAGCTAGTGTATAATCTTGCTACCTCTACTCTGCCAGATAGTGACTGGAGGGAGTCCGAGTAGTGTGTATGCGGTGAGCATTGTCGAGGCCACGTTATGTCAAGGATCTGGGTATATTCTTACCATATGTACACCATATGCAAAAATTTCATTACTTCATACAGCATGTCCCACCCACTTTTTCTTACTATTGAATACACCATGAATTGTCAAACTAACAGAGCAAGCTTATCTGCGAAAAGATCTAAACCTCCCAAGGACTTCCTAATTCATTTCACAAATATACGTGGTCTCAATTCAAATCTCAACGATGTCCATTTCCACTTGCAGTCTGCCAAACCCCATGTACTTTTTCTGACAGAATCTCAGTTAATTCAACTACTGCTCATCTCAGATGCCCAAATTATTTGCTGTATGATTCCTTTCGCCTCAAAGGTGGTACTTGTGCATATGTCCGTTCTGATATTCCCTGTCAGAGACTTGGCAATTTGGAATCTCCTCTCTTTGATCTTCTCTGGCTTAAAATCTCTCTACCTCATTGTGTCAAATTCATCTGTTGTCTCTACCGTTCACCCAACTCCACTAATCACTTTGAGCTCTTCGACTTCCTCTCTTTGCAACTTGACTTTCTCCAGTCCAACTTTCCTAACAGTGAGGTAATTTTCCTTGGTGATTTTAATGTTCACAACTCCAGTTGGCTTCCGTTTTCTAGTCACACTGAGCCAGCAGGTCGAGATGCTGAGGCTTTTGTAATTACTAATGACCTAGCACAGATTGTTCATTTACCTACAAGAATACCGGACAATCCTAATCATACAGCCAATACGCTTGATCTTTTTCTCACAAACAACCCTTCTAAATACACGGTCGAAGTGAGAGGTCCTTTAGGCACTTCAGATCACAACTTCGTGATTGTCTCTTCTCCAATGGAACTTTTATCTCATGGTATAACCAACCTCATGTTGTTTGGCATTACAAGAATGCAAAATGGGATGTCCTGCGAGACTTCTTTTCCTTGGTCGGATTACTGTTTCAAAACTTCTGATGTCAACGTTTGCTCAGATCGTGTCAGTGAGATTATTCTGGCAGGAATGGAATCCTTTATCCCACACTCCACTTTAAAATCTCGTCCTTTATCTAAACCTTGGTTCTCCAACAAATGTGCTAAGGCTGTCCAAGAGAAGAATGTTGCATATCGTAACTGGCTTGTTTCTAATTCTTCAGTTTCATTTTCTGCCTACACCAAAGCTCGCAACAATTGTAAAGCAGTTATTAATCAGTCCAAACTAGAGTTTGAACAGGCTAAGAGTAGAAAACTTGCTTCTTGCCCTAATGGTAGCCGAGCATTCTGGTCTCTTGCCAAAGCTATTGGCCGCAACTTTTGCCCATCTCTGCTGCCACCTCTGTCCAAACCAGATGGTTCTGTTGTCACTTCAGCCAAGGATAAAGCTGACCTGCTGGCATCCCATTTTTCTTCCAGCTCATGTATTAATGATCTTGGTAAAACACCTCCCACCATTCCTAACACGCTCCATTCAATGCCTTCTGTGGTCTTCCGTCAAAAGGATATCAGAAGGATTTTGATGAATCTTGATGCGAAGAAAGCTCCAGGTCCTGATGGTATTTCTCCACTTGTTCTCAAAACCTGTGCTCCTGAACTTACTCCTATTCTTTCCCGCCTTTTTTCACTTTCTTATTCCAAAGGTGTTTTTCCTTCTGCTTGGAAATTTGCTCATATCCAGCCAGTTCCTAAAAAGGGTGACAAATCCCTCCCATCCAACTATCGTCCCATTGCAATTACTTCTACTCTTTCTAAAGTAATGGAGAAATCAATTAACCGCCAACTCTTAAACTACCTAGAAACCTTCCGTCTGATCAACGATCGCCAGTATGGATTCCATCAGTGTCGATCCACTGGTGATATTCTGGCTTATGTTACCCATTTATGGACTAATTCAATGGAAAGGTTCGGTGAAACACAAGTAGTTGCTCTTGACATCTCAAAGGCTTTTGATCGTGTTTGGCATAAAGGTCTTCTAAACAAGCTTCCATCTTATGGTTTGCCAACTGTTTTTAGTAATTGGTTATCCAGTTTTCTCTCTGATCGCTCACTGAGGGTGATGGTAGATGGCTCTCTGTCTTCTAACTTCTGCACTAATGCCAGTGTCCCCCAAGGTTCAGTTCATTCCCCCACTCTTTTCCTTTTGTATATCAATGACCTTCTTCCATTGACTGGAAATCCTATCCATAGTTTTGCTGATGATAGCGCATTGCATTCAACTTTCCATTTTGAGAAACCTTGTCCTGCTGAATCAGCTTCAAGTTCTCGAAAATCTGCTGCCAATTCCTTAAATGCCAATCTTCAGGTAATTCTCCAGTGGGGCAAAGACAACTTAGTTCATTTCAACCCTTCTAAAACTCAGTCTTGTCTTATATCTCGCAAAAAGGATTCTTCTGCTCCTATGCTTATCTTTAGGGACACTCTGATTTCTAGGTAAAATGATATATCTCTTTTGGGGATTACCCTGACTTATAATCTCTCTTGGCACAAGCACATTACAAATATTGCTTCCTTTGCATCTAAAAAACTTGGTTTTCTCTTTCGCTCTCTGCGTTACTTTTCTTCTTCCAAACAGCTGCTCACTCTGTATAAATCGCAAATCTGCCCTGCCATGGAATATTGTTCCCACAACTGGGGTGGTGCCCCCAAAACCTCTCTCAGGCTTCTTGATTCCATTCAGAAGAGGGCAGTTAGGTTAATTAATGATTCATCTCTAACAGAGTCTCTCCACTCGCTCTCTCATAGACGTACTGTTTCTGCTGCATGCCTCTTCTACAGATACTTCCATGGGCACTGTTCTTCTGGAAAAACCTTCATTCAGACGTATTTCCTGAAAATTACAGTCCTCAGAAGTTCAAGTCTAATGTCAACAAATATCTTCTTTCATCTTTTCAACCTCCAACCCAAGCACGGTACTAAGTACTATAGGTTCTAATACCTCTCGTGTTTGGGGTTCACATAAAAAAAAAAAAAAAAAAACAAATTTTTTCCAACACATCACAAAATTTCTCTGCAGCTGAAGAATCGACACTGGCAACTTCACCACATACTTTAACATTGTGGAAACCAGCTACAGGATGCAAAATACATTTCCATGATTTTTTAAAGTTTGAACCTGCCGGCAAAAACTTATGTAACTTATGTATTACGTAAGCTGGGGAGTGGCTATATTAAGTTTTGATATAAAACTAAACATTAAAAGATGTGTGTTTGTTCTTCAATTTTCCATTCCAAATCTTGTTCCACTGTGGCCACTGTACTTGGGAAACTAGGGTTACTATAGATGTTGTTGTTTGGTTTTTAGGAGCATTAGCAACTAAGGCCATATTGCTCCAGGATATGCGGTGGTCATTCCTTAACCTTTCCGCATCCTCCGTATTTGGTAGTGACGGGCTCGAACCCCGGTCTAATCAAGAAGCGTGTGCTACGCACTGCTGCTCCTTCCCACCTGGCTACGGAGGCGCCCGGTTACTATAGAAATCCCAATCTCCTAATAATGTCGCCCCCCCCCCTCCCTCAGTTTATTTCCAATTATATTCACAAAGTAATTAACCTAGGCAGGTCACCTTCCAAAATAACGATCCCACATTAACCACTCAACAATGATTAA
This sequence comes from Mastigoproctus giganteus, assembly GCF_048544385.1. Taxonomy (NCBI): domain Eukaryota; kingdom Metazoa; phylum Arthropoda; class Arachnida; order Uropygi; family Thelyphonidae; genus Mastigoproctus; species Mastigoproctus giganteus. The sequence continues at coordinate 144,300,488 of NC_143575.1, forward strand.
AAATCTGAATTGTTTCTAATTTCTTAAATTCAGAAAAACTTTAATTGCAATAGTGGTTGAAGATAGTTTTATGGTTCCTTAGAGTAACTCAGCTCAAGAATCAGTCAGGTAACCCACCACTATCTGCAAGTATTCGAAAAGCTAGAGCGACAGGTTAGTTGACAGGTACCACCACTAAAGTTTCAAATTATGTGTTTGTTTACAGTTCACTGGAAAAGCTGTTCTTGAAAGACCTGTCATTGATTTTTCTAAATAAAAACAAGAACATGAAACATAACATTCACTACTACTGCTAGTACTTTATGTTGCTACTCTGTGGACTTAAACTGGGAATACTTGACAGCATGCCATATTTGAAATGAATTTGGAAATAAAACTAGATAAATTTGTTCCACTGCAAATGGAAGTAACTAATACTGGAAAACATTTTTCTTTAATTGTTTAAAAATATTTATATACATAATAAACAGAAATATGTGAAGGTTTCAAATTTTGCAGGGTTAAGAAGTCTTACATTTTGGCTAATTTTTTTTTATATATATAAAGTAAAAGGTGCAAAAAAAAAAAAAAAAAAAAAAAAAATGCTTTTTCCATAAATTAAAAAGTTGGGCACCTGTCAGGTGATCCACCATTGTATTTGCTAGAAGGTGGCACTACTCTCAAGTCAGGTTTATCAAAGTCATCCCATAGGCCTGATAGCATTAGCAGAGGCATACGATGCAAGAAAGCAAGCTTATGCAGCATCAGCCAAAAAAAAAAAAAACCTCCTATTTCACCCCTCCATTCGTTCCAAATGCATGTCCAGCTCAGCCTTAAATTTATTTAGGTTATCAACTTGCACAACAAAAGATGAAAGTCTGTTCCACCAATCAACTACCTAAATTTGGCTGAAGGCAAATTTCCGCAATCTATTCTATAACTGTCATTCCTCAATTTGAAACTGTGCCCCTTCAGGTTTTAATCTGAGCAAGAGGAAGAATCCCATCAGCATTCAGCTTGCTCAACCCGTTCAAGGGCTTATAGACTTCAATCAGGTCGGCCTTATACACATTTGAAACCATTATTTAACAGTAGCTTTATTTTGCATGGCAGACTGTTTCCACTGATTATTTACCTCCTTTGGCTCAAGAGGGTTTCCAGTTATGGAAAGCATGGTGATTCCACTCTCTAAAATGGATCACCCGCATGAGGTCTCTGATTTTAATCAAATGGAATTGGATCTTCAATTCTAAAAGTTTTGGAAAAATTAAGTCTTTAAATTAACAGCTCCAACCATTTCTAAAAAAAATGCAACCTTATTCACAATGCCTTGCCAGCTAGATCCACTTCTTTCTGCTTACTCCAAGTACTAAATAAAAATACAGGCATACCTCGATTAACGAATAGGATGCGTTCCACGAAATTACTTCGTTAAGCGAAACTTCGTTTTCAGAGGTAAAAATACTATGGCCAGAATAGGGATACGTTCCTACGTAAAGAAAATGAAAAGCTTTTTTTCGAACAAAGAAAAGTTTTATTAAATAAACAGTCAACTTACATACAAAGTGAAATCACATTTTAAAATATGAGGTTAAAGTTGATTGTTTATGCTTTTTTTCTCTTTCATTTAACAATTGCCTATACTGAGTTATTGCATTTAACACTGATCGCTTAACTATAACACTTCTTCCTAAATCAGGATCATTTTCACAAAAAAAAATTTAAAACGTTTTCAATGTCATTTAAGCACCTTTTTAAATCTTTGGTTGTTAACACTTTTTCGGCAGGAACTTCTTTAACTTCGCCTTCATTATCTTTGTCTTCGTTGCTAACAAGGTTTTCTAAATCTTCCACTGAAAAACCATCATCTTCTGCATTCAATAAATTTCTAACATCCTCTTCATCGACATTTTCGAAACCTATTGATTGAGCCATCTGGATAACTTCATTTCTAATTTCTTGGATGTTATTTTCTTCTTCTAGTATAACTTCTGGCCATATTTTGCGCCAAACTCCATTTAAGCATTTCTTAGTGACTTCTTTCCAAGAACTATCAATGTTTTCAATTGCGTTTTTAATGGTGTAGTTTTTCCAAAAAGTTTTAACTGTCATTTCCTCTTTATCCTCTAGTTCAGGTAAATTGCTTAAAATTCGACGCAGATAATAAGCTTTAAATGATGCTATTACTCCCTGATCCAATGGTTGAATCAGGAAAGTTGTGTTTGCTAGAAGAAACACAACTTTGACAGGAATGCATGTGTCCAACGTGTTAAGATCAGTAGGATGTCCCGGAGCATTGTCTAACAACAAAAGAGCTTTTTCTTCAAAGTTGTTTTTTTTGACAATACCGTTTTACTCCAGGACAAAAGTGGTTAACAAACCAATCAGTAAATAACTCCTTGGTAACCCACGCTTTTCTATTTGCTTTCCATATTACAGGTAAATTCATTTTTATGTTACCTTTTAACGCCCTCGGATTTTCTGAATGGTAAACTAATAACAATTTTAATTTATAATCGCCAGAGGCATTTGATCCAAAGAGTAACGTTAAACGGCCTTTGGCTGCTTTGAACCCAGCAGCTGATTTTTCTTCAATAGAAATGAAGCTTTTTGTTGGTAGCCGTTTCCAGAACAAACCGCTTTCGTCAACATTGAACACCAAATTTGGTGGAAAATTTTCACGTTCAATTATTTCCTTTAGTTTTTCTGGAAACTTATTTTCAGCTTCTCCTGTTAATTTTACACTATGAATCCTGGCCCGTTTTTTTAAATTTCTCGAACCAACCACGAGAAGCCCTAAAGGTTTCCGTAATTTCTTCAGTTTGTTTAGATTTCAGGTGATTAAACAAAAATAATGCTTTTTCTTGAATCACCATTTGACTTAAAGGCACATGACGTTGTGACATATCATCTATCCACAAACTTAACATTTTTTCCATTTTTTCTAAAATTGGATTCCTCAAGGGAGTTAATTTTGCCGCTGTAACATCTGTACAATTCTGAGCAGACTGTTTTATTTTTTCTGATTGACTTAGTATGGTTGTTAAAGTTGATTGCGCTAATCCTAAAGAATGTGCCACATCGGATTTTCTTTCGCCGCTTTCAACACGTCGTACGATATTTAGTTTAGTTTCCAAAGAAATTGCTTTTCTTTTCTTTGATTCTGACATTTTAATTAACTAAAACAAAAATATTTCTATTAAAATTTACAAAATCTACGTTATGTAATGCTACAAAGAACCTACGTCGATTATTGCAATGCGCCACACTGAAACAACGTCAATCATGTAAACAACAACTAAATTATGCGATTGACGCGCAAAACTGTTATAACAGACACGCCCGCAGCTCGGGAGCACTCGGGAATACGTAACGAGTGGCCATCAGTCACCAATCGAATGATTGTCGGGCGTTGGTCTTAAATTGGAATTTTTTTTATGTTAAATGGGGCTTGAAATTGCCGACTTCGTTATATCGAGGCTTCGTTATCAGAGGTAACGTTAACCGAGGTATGCCTGTACCTAGATTTTAAAATAAACCTTCCTGCAGTTTTTGATGGAATTTTTCCAACGACCCACATTCAAGCTTTTAAACAACTAATTCCACATTTTCAGTTCAGTAATCAAATTTCTTTCAACCTGTGCTAACTAACCAAACCATCTTCTCTTAATATTTTCAGAGATCAGCCTTAACCAGCCATCCTCAAGGTAACTACTTTCAGTATTGCTCTTCACATGTCTTTATTCTGTTCTTTATGAAAAATTATTACTCCACTTCTTACAAGGATGATGCTAATCTTTCTGTCCCACCCTTAACAACTCTACTGCTTACTCCACAGTTACAAACAAGTTAACAATACTTGCGTGATTGTAGAGTTTGGGATTATCCACCAATCCACACTATTTGAAGAGTTTGGGATTATCCACCAATCCACATTTTCTGCTGCCACTGTTACAGTATTCATCTAAGTTGATTTGGATGGCTTCTAATATAGTTTTGTGGATTTGTAAACAATATCAGATCCATTTTTTATCAGGTCCAAAAACTATAAATCCATTTATGGGGAATGAAAATGTGATTAAATCATTTCATATTAAATTTTAAAAAACACTTAACCCATGAAACAATACAGTAAAATAATTAATGCTTTCATAAAGATAAAGCACTATTTTGCTCCTATCAATTTTACCATCCCATACTAAAACAAAAATTAAATAAATGTAAAAATCTAAAAAATATTTAAATAAAAAGAACCACAGCAACACTCATCCCTCTGTGGGGGGGGGGGGGGGCACACTACTCCTCACCCATGCCACACTCCAAAGAATGAGCACATCATCATCATCATCAGCTATTTTCAATCTACTGCAGGATGAAGGCCTCTCCAGCAACTTTCCAGTTCCTTCTGTTTTGTGCAATAGTCATCCATTTACTGCCCATGAACCATCTCTTGAATTTCATCTGTTCATCTCTGTTGTCTTCCAGGTTTTCATTTACCTCCTCTTGGGTACCATTCTGTTATTTTCTTAGTCCACCTGTCATCATGTCTTCGAGCTATGTATCCTGCCCAAGCCCATTTCGGTTTGTAAGTATACACTGGTTCATTATTCTATGTTTCAGACAAATTGGGATATTGCTTCTCAGTATGAAACTGTTTTCCTGAATGCTATCCATCCGAAATTTCTTCTTAATTTGACTTCCAGCCATTTGTCATTATTACAGTTAGGCTTGTCCAAAGTAAGTATATGAATCCACCTTTTCAATGTCCACTCCTCCAATCATTATATATCCCTTCCTGTGACATAATTGTTTATCATTACTTTTGTTTTAACCATATTCATCTTTAGTCCGAAATCCTTACTAACTCTGCATAACTGATTAAGATTTTCCTCTAATTCTTCAGGTCTTATGATCACAATGTCATCTGCAAGTCTTAAATGGTTTAGGTACTCTCCATTCACATGGACTCCCTTCTACGACCAGTCCAATCTTCTTGAAATCTTCCTCAAGGGCAGCAATAAACAACTTCGGAGATAACCTGTCTCCTTGTCGAACTCCTTTCTCAATTTTAAATTTCCTACTGTCTTTGTCTGGTCTAATAAAGGAGGTAGCGTTCTCATATATTTTATTCAAAATCATAATGTATGGGATGTCTATGCCGTGTTTTTCTAGTGCCTGAAACATTGCCTTATGCTGTATGGAGTCAAATGCCTTTTCATAATCCACAAATGCCAGGCATAATGGTGTTTTATATTCATTTGCTTTCTCCATTAACTGTGATATTATGTGAAGGTGATCCATAGTTGAGAATCCTGTCCTAAAGTCAGCTTACTCTTTTGGTTTGATTCTCATCAAGTATGCTTTCTAATCTGTTAGTAATGACCCTTGTGAACAACTTGTAGATGTGGGAAAACAAAATACTAAAAATCCACAAACAAAACAAAGAGCTTGCAAGCAATATCTTTTTCTTATTAGCCACATGGTGCAAGGCTTATGCTGCACCGGCCAAACAAAAAAAAAAAAAAAAAAATTCCAAAATTACTCTGAGAGAGACAGAGAGAAGTAGAAAGGAATCGCCAAGAAAGAGAAGAATGATGACGTCCAGGTAAGGACCCTGGGTTTGCTCAGAAAAGTGGCAGCTATGAGCTAATTCAGCAAAATTCAAGGTCTTACACTTGCACCTTTGTGAGATTGAGTTAAAAACAGAAGAATAAAGGGATCTGGGAGTCATACGAGTAACGCATTTTTGGAATACTGTGTCTAAGTCTGGAGATTTCAACTGAGAGAGGGGTGAGGGTAAAAAAAAAAAAAAAAAAAAAAAAACTGAGCTTCTTGAAAGGGTTCAAAGGCAGGCATACCAGATACTTTAGAGGGGACCTGATTGAGGTTTATATGGTTCTGAAAGGGCTTAGCAAAATGAATAAAGGCAAAGAATTGTCACTGATATAAAGAATCCCAGAATAGAGGCCATAAATTTTAAAAATCAGAGAAAGAGGTTTAGCTAGATTGTAGGAAGTTTTCTTTTAGCCAGTGAGTTGATTAATGGAAGAAGTTGCCACTAATTGCTGACAGTTTGAAGAAATTCAAAGATCAACTGGATAATTACCTATACATAGAGAGTAACACAATTTGTATTTTCTTTTTGTTTTGGCCGATACAGAAAACACCTGTGGCTTCCTTGTGTTATATGTATATGACAGCAGACGTTTAATGACTACACTAAAAATGTACACAGGAGTGATAAACACCCCAAACATCCGGGATTGCTGTTGGTGGCACAATCCTCTGCCACCCTTGAGGTCAGACCCCACACCAATCCTCAGATGCAACCGGTTGAAACTAATTGTTTCCTACCTGCTCAGGTGCTCCCCAAAATTCAGGCACTGCTCCGTCCTTGGAGTTAAACTGCAGAAAATGGCTACCGACTACAAATACCACTGCATTCTCCTCCAGTGGATTGCATCTGTTGAACTGGGATAAAATTCTTCCAAACTGTGTTACGATGTTCAGTTCTGTTTCTCTTTATATTTTCCTATTTATTATAATTTCAATTTTACAAGTTTTAATTTTTGTGTAACTCAATTTCCCATGTACTGTAACTGTTATTTTTACCAATTTAATCACATGTACCATTCCTTAATGTAAAACTCCTGGCCATGTTGCCGTGATAAGAATTATTGTTTCTAATACTTGTACCGTATTTAGCAGCAATAAAAGAAGTTTATTATACTAATTAATGAAGTATTCTTCAATCAAGGTTCAATTAGCCAATCATGCAGAAGGAAAGGAGATGTTTTTTCAGCCTATGGAACACTGAAATAGGCTCATACACAAACATAATACATAGTTGAAAAAGTTTGTGCTCTGAGTATGTAAGGATAGTAGTACAGTGTTAAAATTTTCTATGCTTTATAAGTAACACTTTAAATAGTAATCCATGCAGTTTCCATAAAGGTTTTTTTTTTTTTTTTTTTTTAATTACAACTCCTGAAACCAACAAAGTTGCATGAATGTGGAAAGATGGGCAAAATCAATCGCCATGCAATCATTCAAATCTGGAGGAAAGGGACTACTGCCAAAGGCAATTCATGAGGATATTATAACAAGATTGGGAGAGAATGTCCTTTCTTATCCCATGGTTAAGAAGTAGGTAGCAGAATTTAAACGAAGGATAGAGAGAACCTGGAAGTGACCCACGCTGTGGAAGACCTGCTATGTCCATCTATTACCTCAGGGGATATCTGGTCAGTATGGGCCTGGCAAATCCAGGGTCCTGACCTGGTCACTATCACTCTCTCCCCCCCCCCCTCTACCTCTATCTCTCTCAGGGCAACGCAGGAATTTTTTGGCTGGTGCAGCACAAGAATCAGGCTCTCCCACACCACACGGCCAACAATAACAATATTCAGAAGTCGAATGTGCATCCCACAGCAGGTGGAAATGACCAGAGTTCGAGTCCCGTTCGAAGACGTGAGGAATTTTTATGGACATTTTTCGCAATGTGGCCGAGTTAGTTGGCCCAGGCAAAGGTAACATGGTGTTTTATTCCGGAAACTCCGGATTTTGTCCAGCAGACAAGTCAGCCAGAGAACACATGCAAGTTACACAATATATCGCTCTTCGATCATTTATCTGGTGATAAATAATCGAAGAGTGAAGGTTCACTCTTCGATTATTTATCACCAGATAAATAATCAGTGTCTCGGGCATCTCATCTGAACGTATGTACCACATAATAACAAGAGGTTCACGATATAAAGGTGTCAGCATAATGGGTCTCAAAGTTGACAGCATCTCAAGAATGCGCAAGAACTGTCAAGTAAGTATCTGCATTGTTTCAGGCAGATCCAGCAAATTTCCTTGTAAGGTTTATGACCATGGATAAGATGTAGGTCCATCACTTCAGCAGTGAGTTAAAAAAAAAAAAAAAAAAAAAAAAAACCACACTTAAACATTCACATAAATGTTAGATCGCGAATCGGGTGAAATATGCGGAAACATTTTATAAATTCCTCAGTAATTTCAGTTGTGCTATCCACGAAAACGTCTGAGTTAAACATGAATGTATTTTAGAACAATGAATTTACAACATCAATATTAAATCTGGACCTTCGATTAGGGATACACACACACTGATGATCATTATACTGTATTTTTTTTTATTTCTGATACCAAAATTCCACAAATGATCAGTTCTTGAAATTTGTCAATGACACTATCAATATCAATTTGAAAGTAAGGAGCAGGATCCTTCTGCATGGTTGGTCGAATGGTACTCATTTTTTCACGATGACTCTAAAAGTAATAAGCCATACAAGTGGATTTAAATTCACCACCCAGATACATTTTTGGATGCATAAAACGACTAACTCCAGTTTTAATTATGCCTGGATGCCTTTAGCAAGTGGCTAAATCATAAAGCCAACTACAATACAGTATTTAAAACATTATAGCCGTAGCAGTTTATGTGCCATTAAACCTCCATAACAGTATTTAAACGACTTTTCGGAATATGTTTCCAATTACAGGTTAAACAATCCTACTTTTCCTTTAATTGAATTCTACTTTAAATAATAAGCATAATTATAAGGACATTTTTGTTCAGAACAAAAATCCTGGAGTGTTTTAGGTGTAAACGCACCTTAATGACAAGCTTCGGTTCAAGAGGTTTTGTCTCATGAACTTCGGTTTGTCTTTAAATGATGCATGTGCAGTATTTTTCTACTTCTGCCACTTTTCAATCTCGAAATGAGATAGTAGTAGAGGCACGTGATGCAAGAAAGCAAGCTTATGTAATATCAGCCAATAAAATAATATATATTTTGGAAAAAAAAAAAAAAAAAAAAACTCATGAACTAATATTCTAGCATAGTATTTTAAAATTTGATGAAGTGAAAGAAATGACGTAATCATTTCGATATTTTTAAATATTATTTTTGATCTATGAATGAAATTAAGAAACATTCATACAAAAACAAAGAATAACAGTTCCTTGTAGGAAAAGGAAACGCTAATAATACTCTACCAATTACATTTTTTTTTTTTTTTATGAGAACCCCAAACACGAGAGGTATTGGAACCTATAGTACTTAGTACCGTGCTTGGTGCTTGGGTTGGAGGTTGAAAAGACGAAAGAAGATATTTGTTGACATTGGACTTGAACTTCCGTAGATTGTAATTTTCAGGAAATACATATGAAGGAAGGTTGTTCCAGAAAACGGCAGTTGAATGAATAAATGAGGAAGATGAAAAGTTGGTTCTGTGGGTTTGAAGCTGGACAGTAAATGGATGTTGGCTGGTGGCGGCATGTGTTCGGACTGTTTTGAAAGAGAGAGCGGGAATTATAGAAGCCAATTCAGAAGAACAGTGCCCATGGAAGTATCTGTAGAAGAGGCATGCAGCAGAAACAGTACGTCTATGAGAAAGCGAGTGGAGAGACTCTGTTAGAGATGAATCATTAACCTAACTGCCCTCTTCTGAATGGAATCAAGAAGCCTGAGAGAGGTTTTGGGGGCACCACCCCAGATGTGGGAACAATATTCCATGGCAGGGCGGATTTGCGATTTATACAGAGTGAGCAGCTGTTTGGAAGAAAAGTAACGCCGACAGCGAAAGAGAAAACCAAGTTTTTTAGATGCAGAGGAAGCAATATTTGTAATGTGCATGTGCCAAGAGAGATTAGAAGTCAGGGTAATCCCCAAAAGAGATATATCATTTTGCCTAGAAATTGGAGTGTCCCTAAAGATAAGCATAGGAGCAGAAGAATCCTTTTTGCGAGATATAAGACAAGACTGAGTTTTAGAAGGGTTGAAATCAACTAAGTTGTCTTTGCCCCACTGGAGAATTACCTGAAGATCGGCATTTAAGGAATTGGCAGCAGATTTTCGAGAACTTGAAGCTGATTCAGCAGGACAAGGTTTCTCAAAATGGAAAGTTGAATGCAATGCGCTATCATTGGCAAAACTATGGATAGGATTTCCAGTCAATGGAAGAAGGTCATTGATATACAAAAGGAAAAGAGTGGGGGAATGAACTGAACCTTGGGGGACACCGGCATTAGTGCAGAAGTTAGAAGACAGAGAGCCATCTACCATCACCCTCAGTGAGCGATCAGAGAGAAAACTGGATAACCAATTACTAAAAACAGTTGGCAAACCATAAGATGGAAGCTTGTTTAGAAGACCTTTATGCCAAACACGATCAAAAGCCTTTGAGATGTCAAGAGCAACTACTTGTGTTTCACCGAACCTTTCCATTGAATTAGTCCATAAATGGGTAACATAAGCCAGAATATCGCCAGTGGATCGACACTGATGGAATCCATACTAGCGATCGTTGATCAGACGGAAGGTTTCTAGGTAGTTTAAGAGTTGGCAGTTAATTGATTTCTCCATTACTTTAGAAAGAGTAGAAGTAATTGCAATGGGACGATAGTTGGATGGGAGGGATTTGTCACCCTTTTTAGGAACTGGCTGGATATGAGCAAATTTCCAAGCAGAAGGAAAAACACCTTTGGAATAAGAAAGTGAAAAAAGGCGGGAAAGAAAAGGAGTAAGTTCAGGAGCACAGGTTTTGAGAACAAGTGGAGAAATACCATCAGGACCTGGAGCTTTCTTCGCATCAAGATTCATCAAAATCCTTCTGATATCCTTTTGACGGAAGACCACAGAAGGCATTGAATGGAGCGTGTTAGGAATGGTGGGAGGTGTTTTACCAAGATCATTAATACATGAGCTGGAAGAAAAATGGGATGCCAGCAGGTCAGCTTTATCCTTGGCTGAAGTGACAACAGAACCATCTGGTTTGGACAGAGGTGGGAGCAGAGATGGGCAAAAGTTGCGGCCAATAGCTTTGGCAAGAGACCAGAATGCTCGGCTACCATTAGGGCAAGAAGCAAGTTTTCTACTCTTAGCCTGTTCAAACTCTAGTTTGGACTGATTAATAACTGCTTTACAATTGTTGCGAGCTTTGGTGTAGGCAGAAAATGAAACTGAAGAATTAGAAACAAGCCAGTTACGATATGCAACATTCTTCTCTTGGACAGCCTTAGCACATTTGTTGGAGAACCAAGGTTTAGATAAAGGACGAGATTTTAAAGTGGAGTGTGGGATAAAGGATTCCATTCCTGCAAGAATTATTTCACTGACACAATCTGAGCAAACGTTGACATCAGAAGTTTTGAAACAGTAATCAGACCAAGGAAAAGAAGAAAAGAAGTCTCGCAGGTCATCCCATTTTGCATTCTTGTAATGCCAAACAATACGAGGTTGGGAATAGCCATGAGATAAAGGTTCCATTGGAGAAGAGACAATCACGAAGTTGTGATCTGAAGAGCCTAAAGGACCTCTCACTTCGACCTTGTACTTAGAAGGGTTGTTTGTGAGAAAAAGATCAAGCGTATTGGCTGTATGATTAGGATTTTCCGGTATTCTTGTAGGTAAATGAACAATCTGTGCTAGGTCATTAGTAATTGCAAAACCCTCAGCATCTCGACCTGCTGGGTCAGTGTAACTAGAAAACGGAAGCCAGCTGGAGTTGTGAAAATTAAAATCACCAAGGAAAATTACCTCACTGTTAGGAAAGTTGGACTGGAGAAAGTCAAGTTGCAAAGAGCTCCAAGTGATTAGTGGAGTTGGGAGAACGGTAGAGACAACAGATGAATTTGACACAATGAGGTAGAGAGATTTTAAGCCAGAGAAGATCAAAGAGAGGAGATTCCAAATTGCCAAGTCTCTGACAGGGAATATCTGAACGGACATATGCACAAGTACCACCTTTGAGGTGAAAGGAATCATACAGCAAATAATTTGGACATCTGAGATGAGCAGTAGTTGAATCAACTGATAACTGAGATTCAGTCAGAAAAAATACATGTGGTTTGGAAGACTGCAAGTGGAAATGGACATCATTGAGATTGGAATTGAGACCATGTATATTTGTGAAATGAATTAGGAAGTCCTTGGGAGGTTTAGATCTTTTCGCAGATAAGCTTGCTCTATTATTTTGACAATTCATGGTGTATTCAATAGTAAGAAAAAGTGGGTGGGACATGCTGTATGAAGTAATGAAATTTTTGGATATGGCGTACATGTGGTAAGAATATACCCAGATCCTTGACATAATGTGGCCTCGACAATGCTCCCCGCATACACACTACTCGGACTCCCTCCAGTCACTATCTGGCAGAGTAGAGGTAGCAAGATTATACATTAGCTGATCCAGAAGCCTCCTAGAGAATTACCAATAGGTTTGGTCCGGTGTACTATCTAGCGGCCGGCCTGCGAACACCGTTTTAGAACTGTACCCTCGAAATGTAAGGAATTTTGGATTTCGCCACTACATTCATCATAACCTCAAAAATCATCAATCATACTGCATGATGGAAGAGATAGGGAAGGGTTGGCCGGAACTTAGCTCTAGAGACTAAACATGGGTTCCACCACTTCAAGCCTCCAATAAGCAAAGTGGTGGTATTTCACCGGTTGATGAGAGTCATCTACCACCTAGTACTGCCTGGTAACATAGAGGGGTGGCGTTCCCCCATGTGGTGTGGGCACACACCTCGACTCCTGCTTACGTTGGTTCACACCTGGGTGGTCACCCACCATGTACTTGTGCATGGAGGTTATACCCAGGATATATTTTTTTTTTTATTTAATATTTAATATTATACAGACATTTAATATTATACAGGGTGTCTCAAAAATACTGGCACAAACGTCCAGGGGAGGCAGGCAACACCCAAAGGAATGCGAATCGCACAGGAACCCATAACTGGAAACATCACTATAAGTCGGTACACGGCGCTGTTCATCAGTTTGCGAGAGGGAAAATTTCTGGTTTACTCATTCAAGTAGTAGTTGCAGCATGAAGAGCATGCATCGATATATGAACTGTGAGCTGGCAGACTGTGTGGCGAACTGTGAGCTGGCTAGTGTATGGATTAGAGGGCAATGGACGAGCCACTCAACAAATTTATGGAGAACGCTTCCCAGACAGACATGTACCAGACCACTGTTTGTTTGTGCGTGTGCATCGAAATTTGTGTGATTATGGGTCATTTAGAGGTAACAGGAGTAGTGCGGGCAGACCACGTTCGACGCAAACTCCCACCATGGAAGAAAGTGTGTTGAATGCCGTCCAGATTAATCCTACTACTGGCACACGTGCCGTTGCCTCTGCCTTAGGAGTGTCTCGTTGCAGTGCACAGCGTGTCTGGCACAACATTTCCTTACACCCCTTTCATCTCCAAAGGGTTCAGTTACTGCTCCCCCAAGATCATCCTGCACGTGTGACTTTTGCACAGTGGTTTCTCCAAGGAAGTGTTCAAGATTGAATTTTCCAGCCTATGTTTTGGTCACAGATGAGGCTTATTACACTTGGGAAGGTTTATTCAATCAGCACAATGCTCATGCGTGGGCTCACAACCCACATTGTGTGCACCCCATTGCGGCACAACATCGCTTCGCAATAAATGTGTTATCTGTTACCATCCCGCATGAACTCCGCTAAATATCGGATCTTCCTTGAACAAGTTCTACCAGGGTTACTTGACGATGTTCCAGCAAATGTGTGATGCAACATTTGGTTTCAACATGATGGGGCACCTGCCCATTATGGAAGGTGTGTTTGTGACCATTTGAACAGGCGTTTTGGGCGTCGATGGATTGGCCGTGGTGGACCTGTTGCCTGGTCCCCACGCTCACCTGATTTATCGAGCCTTGATTTCTTTGTGGGGGCCCTCAAATCTATCGTGTATGAATCGCATGTGGAGATGGAAATGGATCTCGTGGCGACACTCGTCTGCACTGCTGCTACTGTCAAAGAAACTCCAGGTGTGTTCGACCATGTCTGACAATCCATGCTGTGTTCGTGTCACGCATGCATCGCGTCTCATGGTGGAACCTTCGAGCACCTGTTGTAACATCATGAAATGCATCCATCTCTTACTCCATTGTTAAAATTATGTCAAATAAATGTTTGCCACTAATTACTATCTTGTGTCATTTCTGCTACTACTTTCCCGTGACATTTCCAGTTATGGGCCCCTATGCGACCCCCCCCCAGATGTCACCCACCTCACCAAAACGCCCACACCAATATTTTTGAGATACCCTGTATTTGTCCTTTTATAATTTTTTTTTTCACAAATTATTCTCCATAGACATACCGCAATATTTTCTTTACTTTATACAACTCAATTTTTAATTTCACTTGTAAAGTATTAATAATAACCTTAAGTTGCTTTGGCACTAACACGCATTATTATCTAACATGTTACCTACACTAAACTTGGCTGTTCTTCGATTAAAAAAAAAAAAAAAAAAAAAAAGTAAGAATAGTGACAAATAATATTCCAACATATTTTATGTCAGAAAAAAAAATAATAATAATAAGAGCTCAAAGTGGGATTTTTTATTAAACCACTTAACATAAAGCAGGGCAATGAAAATCCGAAACTGTCCCACACAGAACAGATTGGAAGGCAACCCAGGCTCATACGATAATTACATAACCTATCTTGAAATGTATTGCTCTAAACTTATTATTATTAACAACCACACAGAAGCCTGAGACCCACGCTGCACCAGCCAAAAAAAAAAAAAAAATCCCGCATTACCCAGAGAGAGAGAGAGAGAGAGAGAGAGAAGGGAATCATCAAGAAAGAGAAGAATGATGATTATTATTATTATCTATATGGTGCAAGGAAGCCTGAGGCTTATGCTGCACCAGCCAAAAAAAAAAAAAAAAAAAAAATGATATCCAGCTCAGGACCCTGGGTTTGCCAAGCTCATACTCACCAGATGCGAGCCCCTGGGGTATTTTATATGGAATTTGATTTTCGTTTTAAAATACGAATTATAATAAAGTAAATAATTTAATCAGTACAGGCATACCTCGAATAACGAATAGGATGCGTTCCACGAAATTACTTCGTTAAGCGAAATTTCGTTTTCAGAGGTAAAAATACTATGGCCAGAATAGGGATACGTTCCTACGTAAAGAAATTGAAAAGCTTTTTTTTTTTTTCGAACAAAGAAAAGTTTTATTAAATAAACAATCAACTTACATACAAAGTGATATCACATTTTAAAATATGAGTCTAAAGTTGATTGCTTATGCTTTTTTTCTCTTTCATTTAACAATTGCCTATATGGAGTTATTGCATTTAACACTGATCGCTTAACAATAAAACTTCTTCCTAAATCAGGATCATTTTCACTAAAAAAATTTAAAATGTTTTCAATGTCATTTAAGCACCTTTTTAAATCTTTGGTTAACACTTTTTTCGGCAGGAACTTCTTTAACTTTGTCTTCGTTGCTAACAAGGTTTTCTAAATCTTCCACTGAAAAACCATCATCTTCTGCATTCAATAAATTTCTAACATCCTCTTCATCAACATTTTCGAAACCTATTGATTGAACCATCTGGATAACTTCATTTCTAATTTCTTGGATGTTATTTTCTTCTTCTAGTACAACTTCTGGCCATATTTTGCGCCAAACTCCATTTAAGCATTTCTTAGTGACTTCTTTCCAAGAACTATCAATGTTTTCAATTGCGTTTTTAATGGTGTAGTTTTCCCAAAAAGTTTCAACTGTCATTTCCTCTTTATCCTCTAGTTCAGTTAAATTGCTTAATGTTCGACGCAGATAATAAGCTTTAAATGATGCTATTATTCCCTGATCCAATGATTGAATCAGGGAAGTTGTGTTTGCTGGAAGAAACACAACTTTGACAGGAATGCATGTGTCCAACGTGTTAAGATCAGTAGGATGTCCCGGAGCATTGTCTAACAACAAAAGAGCTTTTTCTTCAAAGTTGTTTTTTTTTTTTTGACAATACCGTTTTACTTTAGGACAAAAGTGGTTAACAAACCAATCAGTAAATAACTCCTTGGTAACCCACGCTTTTCTATTTGCTTTCCATATTCCAGGTAAATTCATTTTTATGTTACCTTTTAACGCCCTAGGATTTTCTGAATGGTAAACCAATAACAATTTTAATTTATAATCGCCAGAGGCATTTGATCCAAAGAGTAACTATAAACGGTCTTTGGCTGCTTTGAACCCAGCAGCTGATTTTTCTTCAATAGAAATGAAGCTTTTGTTGGTAGCCGTTTCCAGAACAAGCCGCGTTCGTCAACACTGAACACCAAATTTGGTGGAAATTTTTCACGTTCAATTATTTCCTTTAGTTTTTCTGGAAACTTATTTGCAGCTTCTGTTAATTTTACACTATGAATCCTGGCCCGTTTTTTAAATTTCTCGAACCAACCACGAGAAGCCCCAAAGGTTTCCGTTATTTCTTCAGTTTGTTTAGATTTCAGGTGATTAAACTGGAATATTTTTTTTATGTTAAATGGGGCTTGAAATTGTGGACTTCGTTATATCGAAGCTTCGTTATCAGAGGTAACGTTAACCGAGGTATGCCTGTACTTTTATTTAATTGTATTAGTTATTATTATTAGCCATATGGTGCAAGGAAGCCTGAGACTTATGCTGCACCAGCCAAAAAGAAAAAAAAAAAAAATTTGAGTTACCCTGAGAGAGTGAGAGACAAGTAGAAGGGAATCACCCAGGAAGAGAAGAATGACATTATCAAGTAACAAACAAAAATATTAATAAAATTTATATTCTTCCTTTCTAAATATAAAAATGACATTTGGAATCATTTAAAACTGCTAATTACGTTTATTGCTGATACCCAGGACTTATCAAAATCCAACAAAGTCAGCCAAAATAGAACAAACTTATCTGCAAAAAAGATCTAAACCTCCCAAACACTTCCTTGTTCATTTCACAAATATACATGGTCACAGTTCCAATCTCAATGATATCCATTTCCACTTATATTCTGCCATAGGGCTCTGCAGAGACCAATGGAGTATTTAAATGCCATATCATCAAAATCATGTCTCTGCAGGCTGTGCAGTATGACATGCATTGTCATGCTGAAACAGCTCTCTCCATATTGCTACCAGTTTAGGGAGAGGAAAATGTGGATGCCTGGCTCTCAGAATTACAGTAATGCCCACATTTGAGTTCATCATGGTTTATGCCTAGCCATATGATATGGCTTGGCAATCGTCTGCTCACACTATGACTGTAGTATTAGCATTAGTAGAGACATATGATGCAAGAAAGCAAGCTTATGCAGCATCAGCCAAAATAAAAAAAAAAAGCAAAAACACTTCCATTTCACCCCTCCATTTGTTCGAAATACCTATCCAGCTGAGCCTTTTATTTAGGCTATCAACTTCCACAACAAGGGATGGAAGTATGTTCCACCAACCAACTACCCGCTGGCTAAAGGCAAATTTCCGCACATCCTACATCTGTCTTTCCTCAATCTGAATTTATGCCCTCTCAGGTGATTATTCTGAGCAAGAGGTAGAATCCCAACAGCATTGAGCATGCTCAAGCCATTCAAGGCTTTATACACCTCTATCAGATCACCTCGCGGGTGCCTAGTCTCCAGACACTGTAATTTGCAAAACTTAAACCTTTCTTCGTAAGAGCAACCCTTTGTTTCATTCACTAATCTTGTTGCCCTTCTCTGTACTCGTTCCAGTAGCTCTACATTCTTGAAATGAGGCCTCAAGACCTGTATACAGTACTCAAGGTGTGGCCTGACCATTGCCTTATAGAAGGGAATTTTTTTCAGATATTAACATACAATTGTGATATCTGAAAAAGAGTTATATTTCAACAACTGATCGTTGGAAAATCCAATGGTAGTTCGCAAACTACCATTGGATTTTCCAACGTGCTCAAATATTAAGAGGGATGATGATCCAAACATAAAATATACTGCAGCTACCTTCTAAATAAGGAAACATAACAAACAAAGTGCAAATTTAGATGTCAACTCCTCCAATCAATTGATTCAAAACACACAAATATGCAACTCAAAATTAAAAATCATAATAAACAGACTGAACTTAAGTAACTCAAACAATTATGATTAATATAAACCAAATAACAATATTAAAATTAAATAATTTTAATCAAAACAATTACTATTATTAACATAAACCAAATGACAATAACAGTAATTGATCTCCAACACTGCACTATTCCTGTTCTGAGAGAAAGAGAATTTGACTAACTGTTTTTTTTTTCTTACTCAGAATAGTTTTATCACTCATTCTGCTGACACATTTGACTGCATAATTTCCCAGCATTTGGCCACCTTGCTCAAGGCAATTTTTAGTCTGGATAAACTGAAGGAAAACAATAATCACAGCATGATACCAACATTCCCTCTGATAAGCTTTAGGCAATCATTTACCATGGTTGCCCAAGGTACTTACAGTTCAGTATGTTCAACTGTTACAAATTCACTATATTCAATAATTTTATCTTCAAAATTAGTTGCTTCCTTTATTTTTCTTTGTAACTTAATCAGATAATTGTGCCGTATTAGCTGTGTGGCTGAATGCAGCTCCAAATGCACCTGGTATCCCTTTTTTGAACTTTTTTTTCTGTGCCTTTCATTTTCATATGGTCTAAGAGGGGACCAACCTGTGGCATGCATGCCATTTGTGGGCTGCCTGCTGTTGTAAAAATAAATAACATGAACGTCTGTAAAATTTCATTTCTTGGTAACATAAATTATACAACTGATATGAAAAATCATCAATGAAGCTAAACACATTGAGTAAAATATGCGTTTAGCTCCACTGCTTTCCAAAGTGGTGGTTGTATTGTGTCTCAAAGGGAGTCATCAAATTTTTGCATCACATCAGCATTACTTACTCCAATTTACTTTCACTTATGATATACAGTAAAATCTTGTTAATACAAACTCAGTTTATACAAAATACTCGTTTATATGAAGCACATACCATTCCCCTGAGAAAGGATGGGCTTTTCTATGTAAATATATTCATTTATTACAAAATTCGGTTAATATGTATTACAAAGTTCTTTTTTCACCCCGTGAGAAATAAATATTGTCATTTTGTATGTTTAATACAAATCTTGGCAGAGTGATCCGATTACGGCCCCCTGCCACCTGGCTCCCTACTTCCCAAAGGATGGTACTGCCTTGGCAGAAATTTAGTTTTCTGTAAACAAAAGCAGTTTATGGGAGCTACGTCAAGTGCACTCTGAAAAACATCTTTCTGAAGGATGAGTTGTAAAATTAACAAAAGAATAAAAAGTTTTTCTAAGTTGTTTACATGCACTCCCTCGCTCTCCAAGGGAATAAGGTCAGTTGCAACTGTTACCCCAGTTCAAAGAGTCTTTTGCTATCGTATACAGAAATTATTTTTTGTGCATTTTATCGGAGCTGATGTCTTTTTTGGAACTTGTCTTTAAATTAATTTAAAATTTGTTTATATTAGTATTAGTATTAGTATTAGTAACGGCCGCATGGTGCAAGAAAGCCTATGGCTTATGCTGCACCAGCCAAAAAAAAAAAAATAAAATAAAAATAAAAAATAAATAATAAATAAAAAAAAATAAATCCGAACAAAACAATGATAAAAACAAAAAAATAAAAATAAATAACTAAATAATAATAATTAATAAAATAAAAAATAAATAAAAAGGAAATTAAACCTATCATCCTATGTGCTTCCCTTACCCGAAAGTACTATCCAGATGACCTTTGAATTTCCCCAAACTCTCGGCCTCTACCACCCATGAAGGCAACTTATTCCAGTAATTTATAACTCGCTGGCTAAAATAGAACTTCCTGCAATCCAATCTAAACATTTCCCCCCCGTAACTTGAATTTATGTCCCCTAGTTCTAGCATCATTTATAATCTTGAAAATTTTGTCCTCATTCATTTTACTGATGCCTCTCAGAGCCTTAAACACCTCAATCAAATCTCCTCTAAGGTGTCTAGTTTCCAAACTCTGCAACCCACATATTCGAAGTCTTTCTTCATAAGGACGCCCTTTTGCCGATCTCACCAGGCGAGTTACCCTTCTTTGCACCCTTTCAAGAAGCTCGATGTCTTTCTTCAGGTGCGGTCTCCATACTTGAACACAGTATTCCAAGTGTGGTCTAACATAAGCCTTATATAATGGGATTATCACGTCCCTATCTCTACTTGCAAAAGTTCGATAGATCATTGATAGGACACCATGGGCCTTCCTTGCAACCTGTTTACAATGCTCAGAGAATTTCATGTCTGACCGTATCGTAACACCCAAGTCCCTTTCCTCCAGTACTGGCTTTAATTGAACTCCACCAAGTGAATAAGTTTTTTTGGGATTACTGTTTCCCAGGTGTAATACCTTACACTTTGTTGGATTAAAGCACAGCTGCCATTTTTCTGACCATTCCTGAAGTCTATCTAGATCTCTCTGAAGAAGCTCAGCTTGACAGTGATCATTAACTACTCTCCCAATTTTAACATCATCTGCAAATTTAGACATCACGCCCTCTATCCCTTCATCAATGTCGTTTATGAAAATTAAAAACAACAGTGGTCCTAATACTGATCCTTGGGGAACCCCACTTCTTACATCAACCCAATCTGAGGAATAGCCATTTATCACAACCCTCTGCCTCCTGCCCTGAAGCCATCCTTCTATCCATCTAAGGATTTTCCCAGTGATTCCAACCTGTTCCAGCTTATAAAGCAACCGCTCATGTGGGACTGAGTCAAAAGCTTTGCTGAAATCTAAATAAACAATGTCGAAATTATTCCCTAAATCCAGCTCGTGAGTGACCCTTTCGAAATAGCGAACCAGATTTGTTAAACATGATTTTCCCTTTACGAAACCATGCTGAGTATCCTTGAGAATTTCAATTCGATCCAAATGATCCTGAATTCCACCCTTGATCATTGCCTCCATGATTTTCCCTACTACTGAAGTCAGACTGACAGGTCGATAATTTCCAACTTCACTTTTAGAGCCACCCTTATGTATGGGAGATACATTTGCACTTTTCCAATCCAAGGGAATCTCCCCAGAGTCTAATGATGCTCGCATAATTAGCCTCAATGGTTCAATGCACTCGCTTGCCGCCTCTCTTAAGATTATAGGGTATATTCTATCAACTCCAGGAGCCTTACTGGTCTGTAGGCTCGAAAGTTTTTTCATTAAATAATCTTGCGAAATTTCAATATCATTAATTACATATTTTTTAACTTCGCTCCCACAATTTCCCTTTGACACAAAAGGCTTTTCATTTGTAAATATCGATGCAAAATAACTGTTGAGTTCATCTGCAACGGCAGCTGGTGTATTTATTACTATCCCCTTTCCCTTACATAAAGGTCCGATCTGGTTTGTCCTGCTCTTCTTGGCATTTATATATGTGAACTTGGCATTTATATATATATTAAATCTTATCTAGCAGTGTTATGGTGACAAAACGTAGACTGACAGAATTAAGCCTGGAAATTAAACTAAAAGTTATACAAGAGGCTGATAGGATAGAAAGAATCAAAACAGACATTGCAAAGGAATACATCCCTTTATCTACAATACTGAAAAACCGAAAAAGACTTGAAGAAGTGCATGACACTGGAGCAGCAATGAAAAACAGGAAACGAATTCGTGATGCAAAACACGAAGAGCTTGAAACAAAACTTTTCGAGTGGTGCCAACAAATGCAGGCATCTAATTTACCAATATCAGGTCCGATTTTGCAAGAAAAGGCAAATTATCTAGCTCAGCAACATGGGATTAGCAACTTCAAATGCAGCAGTGGCTGGCTCCAAAGATTTGAAGACAGGAATAACCTGGTTTCGGAAAATGTTTGCAGTGAGTCTGGATTAGTTGACAAAGAAAAGGCTACCGACTGGTTTGTGTTGCATAGGATCCATTCTTGAAAAAATTTTGTTACCAGCGAAGCGCGCACACTGCCACTAAAAAAGATGCCCAAAATGCATTGAACATAATAGATGAATGTGTTGGCCTGCAGTAACATTGATAAAGAAACAACTATTGCATTTGATAATGGTCTATGCTGTAGTTAAAAATGCATATAGGACAAAAACTGTGCAAACAACACTGGATTCTTTCTTTAAATTAGATTCATTTATTAAAGAGTTAATGGTTTGTATGTCTCCTTTTATATTAAGATTGTACTTCTTTTTACTGTGATATTAAAATATTGTATATATCAAAATATATACTGTACAACAGAGTAAATTCCCATTATTCGCGGTTGCTGATTTAATATGAAATGAAACCTAAAAAAATGTAAATTTTAAAGCGCGTGAACATTTTCCGCCATAAAAAACATGGGAGTGGCTAAAATCATCCTTCCGGGTCAAAACAGCGCTCAGTGGGTGGGGGGAGGGGTGACAAAATCGTGAGTGTGAATATTTCCCGCTAATCCTTGTTCAGTATGTGTTACGCGCTTGTCATGGAACGTTTCATCATTTGCTTTTAAATGCTTATAAATTGAATAAATTGATTAAGTTATAAATTGTATGCTTACAAAAGTGAAAAATCATTTTGCAGTGTGTTAGTGTTAAAAACTTTTCCGAGCGTGCTAATGGTTAAAACAAAGTGACTTAATTGTGGACAAGTTCTTTTCTAACTCCTACAAAAATATAACAACGAATAACAAGGGAATTATAAAAAGATCAAAGAAGGTGATGACATTAGCGAGTAAAATTGAGTTATTAGACAATTTCTAATGGTGAAAATGTCTTGTCACTGGCAAAACATTACAAAATCAGAGTCAACAGTACAAGAAATCGAAAGAAAAACTCCATCGTAGTGTCCATGAAAATGCGCTAATTCCTTCAAAAATTTGCTCTGTAAATGTTAAATTAGAAAAAAATGGAAAAATCTTTAAATCGATGGAGAGAAGACCGAATTCAAAATAAAATTCCGTTAAGTTCGCTCATCATTCGTGAAATGGCAAAACACCTGTATCAACAACACTTTAGCGAAACTGGTGATAGCAGTGGCAGGATGTTTTTTAGCTATAGCAAAGGCACTGGTTTAAAAGATTTGTTTGAAAATTCTAATAAATATTACCTTTAATATTAAATTGTTTCTTATTTTCATTCCGATGCCTTATGCTTGTATTTCACTATGTACTGTCTATGTACATAGTCATATTATGAAGGTACATATAATACATGCATAGACAAAATTTTAGACTAATTTTTCTTATATATTTCATATATTTTGGAATGGAACCCTTTTATTACTATGGGAGCCATAACTCGGTATTCGGGGCATTACTAAGGAACATAAACCCCGCGAATAGCGGGGTTTTACTGTATTTTCATTTCCATTAATACTAATTTTATCTTAGTTTATCATACACATAAAATAAAGTCTTTAAAAAAAATATGTTATTCCTATTACAGTATTGTTAGACAAGGCTTTTGTTTTATTTTATTTTTATTATTTTCTTTTAATAATTTATTTTTGATGATTGATTTTTTTTTTTTTTTTTTTTTTTTTTTATGTAAACCCCAAACACGAGGGGTAATTAGAACCTATAGTACTTAGTACCGTGCTTGGGTTGGATGTTGAGCAGACGAAAGATATTTATTGACATTGAACTTCTGTAGACTGTAATTTTCAGGAAATACGTATGAAGAAGGGTTGTTCCAGAAAACGGCAGTTGAATGAATAAATGAGGAAGATGAAAAGTTGGTTCTGTGAGTTTGAAGTTGGACAGTAAATGGATGTTGGCTGGTGGCGGCACGTGTTCGGACTGTTTTGAAAGAGACAGTGGGAATTATAGAAGCCAATTCAGAACAGTGCCCGTGGAAGTATCTGTAGAAGAGGCATGCAGCAGAAACAGTACGTCTATGAGAAAGCGAGTGGAGAGACTCTGTTAGAGATGAATCATTAACTAACCTAACTGCCCTCTTCTGAATGGAATCAAGAAGCCTGAGAGAGGTTTTGGGGGCACCACCCCAGATGTGGTAACAATATTCCATGGCAGAGGCAGATTTGCGATTTATACAGAGTGAGCAGCTGTTTGGAAGAAGAAAAGTAATGCCGAGAGCGAAAGAGAAAACCAAATTTTTTAGATGCAGAGGAAGCAATATTTGTAATGCACTTGTGCCAAGAGAGATTAGAAGTCAGGATAATCCCCAAAAGAGATATATCATTTTGCGTAGAAACCAGAGTGTCACTAAAGATAAGCATAGGAGCAGAAGAATCGTTTTTGCAAAATATAAGACAAGACTGAGTTTTAGAAGGGTTGAAGTCAACTAAGTTGTCTTTGCCCCATGGAGAATTACCTAAAGATCGGGATTTAAGGAATTGGTTGCAGACTGTCGAGAAGTTGAAGCTGATTGAGCAGGGCAAGGTTTCTCAAAATGGAAAGTAGAATGCAATGTGCTATCGGCAAAACTATGAATAGGATTTCCAGTCAATGGAAGAAGGTCATTAATATACAAGAGGAAAAGAGTAGGGGAAAGAACTGAACCTTGGGGAACACCGGCATTAGTGGAGAAGTTAGAAGACAGAGAGACATCTACCATCACCCTCAGTGAGCGATCAGAAAGAAAACTGGATAACCAATTACTAAAAACAGTTGGCAAACCATAAGATGGAAGCTTGTTTAGAAGACTTTATGCCAAATACGATCGAAAGCCTTTGATCTGTCAAGAGCAACTACTTGTGTTTCACCGAACCTTTCATAGTTTTCCACTGAATTAGTCCATAAATGGGTAAAATAAGCCAGAATATGATCAGTGGATCGACACTCATTGAATCCATACTGGCGATCGTTGATCAGACGGAAGGTTTCTAGGTAGTTTAAGAGTTGGCGGTTAACTGATTTCTCCATTACTTTAGAAAGAGTAGAAATAATTCCAGTGGGATGATAATTGGACGGGAGGGATTTGTCACCCTTTTTAGGAACTGGCTGGATATGAGCAAATTTCCAAGCAGAAGGAAAAACACCTTTGGAATAAGAAAGTGAAAAAAGGCAGCAAAGAATAGGAGTAAGTTCAGAAGCACAGGTTTTGAGAACAAGTGGACAAATACCGTTGGGACCAGGAGCGTTCTTAGCATCAAGATTTTTCAAAATCCTTCTGACTTCTTTTGACGGAAGACCACAGGAGGTATTGAATGGAGTGTGTTGGGAGTGGTAGGAGGTGTTTTACAAATATCATTAATACATGAGTTGGAAGAAAAATGGGATGCTAGCAGGTCAGCTTTATCTTGGCTGAAGTGCCAACAGAACCATCTGGTTTGGACACAGGTGGGAGCAGAGATGGAAAAGGGTGCGGCCAATGGCTTTGGCAAGAGACCAGAATGCTCGGCTACCATTAGGGCAAGAAGCAAGTTTTCTACTCTTAGCCTGTTCAAAATCTAGTTTGGACTGATTAATAATTGCTTTAAAAATGTTGCGAGCTTTGTTGTAGGCAGAAAATGAAACTGAAGAATTAGAAACAAGCCAATTACGATATGCAACTTTCTTCTCTTGAATAGCCTTAGCACATTTATTGGAAAACCAAGGTTTAGATAAAGGACAAGATTTTAAAATGGAGTGTGGGATAAAGGATTCCATTTCAGCAAGATTAATTTCACAGACACGATCTGAGCAAACGTTGACATCAGAAGTTTTGAAACAGTAATCCGATCAAGGAAAATAAATCTCACAGGTCATCCCATTTTGCATTCTTGTAATGCCAAACAACACGAGGTTGGGAATAGCCAAGAGATATAGGCTCCATTGGAGAAGAGACAATCACCAAGTTGTGATCTGAAGTGCCTAAAGGACCTCTAACTACAACCGTGTATTTAGAAGGGTTGTTTGTGAGAAAAAGATCAAGTGTGTTGGCTGTATGATTAGAATTGTCTGGTATTGTTGTAGGTAAATGAACAATCTGTGCAAGGTCATTAGTAATTGCAAAAGCCTCAGCATCTCGCCCAGCTGGGTCAGTGTGGCTAGAAAATGGAAGCCAGCTCGAGTTGTGAACATTAAAATCACCAAGGAAAATTACCTCTCTGTTAGGAAAGTTAGACTGGAGAAAGTCAAGTTGCAAAGAGAGGAAGTCAAAGAGCTCCAAGTGATTAGTGGAGCTGGAAGAATGGTAGAGACAACAGATGAATTTGACACAATGAGGTAGAGAGATTTTAAGCCAGAGAAGATCAAAGAGAGGAGAGATTTCAAATTGCCAAGTCTCTGACAGTGAATAACAGAACAGACATATGCACAAGTACCACCTTTGAGGCGAAAGGAATCATACAGCGAAATAATTTGGGCATCTGAGATGGGCAGTAGTTCAATCAACCGATAACTGAGATTCTGTCAGAAAAAGTACACGGGGTTTGGCAGACTGCAAGTGGAAATGGACATCATTGAGATTAGAACTGAAACCACGTATATTTGTGAAATGAACTAGAAAGTGTTTGGGAGGTTTAGATCTTCTCACAGATAAGCTTGCTCTTTTATTTTGACAATTCATGGTGTATTCAATAGTAAGAAAAAGTGAGTGGGACATGCTGTATGAAGTAATGAAATTTTTGGATATGGCATACACCTGGTAAGAATATACCCAGATCCTTGACATAACGTGGCCTCGACAATGCTCCGCACATACACACTACTTGGACTCCCTCCAGTCACTATCTGGCAGAGTAGAGGTAGCAAAATTATACACTAGCTGATCCGTAAGCCTCCTACAGAGTTACCAATAGGTTCGGTCCGGTGTACTAACTAGCGGCCAGCCTGCAAACAGCGTTTTAGAGCTGTACCATTATATTATTATTATTCATTATGATATTATTCCTAGATATACAGTATGTACCAAAAAAAAAAAAATTGACACTTTTGAGAGACCTCGTTACTGCAAACCTCATTATTACAAAATGTGAAAATTTAATTCCCTTGAACTTTGTATTAACGAGATTCCACTCTAACTGAATTATTAAAATACAATTACTGATCAATACACAAAAATGTTTACAATATATTTATGATTTCATGTTCTTTTTCTTTGAAAGCTAATAACCGATCCGGTGAATTTCAAAACAGTTTTGGTTAAGCACAACTTCCCTTGCACTTATTCCTGTCTACATGTTTTTGCTCCAAAACAAAGTAAATTGCATTTTTCATCAACTTAAAGATAAGCAACTAAAAGGGCAGAGTGTCACATTATTTTTTGCTCATGCACAGTGCATCAGTATAAAAAAAAAAAGTTTGCGGATGCATTTCCATACATTTAAATTCCACTTTACTGCCTTTCATGTCAATTTAGTGCAAGAAAGTAGGGGATTAAGTGAGCTTCTCACAACATAAATTCTGTGAGGATTAACATTTATTTGCACCTATATTAAAAATATTTTATAAGTGTAGAACAGTTTTAATTTTTTTTTTTATTACAAAGATTAGCATAGAATTACATAATTAGCAAAAACATTTGCTGGCACCAGGTGAAGATTAGTGAGGGAGCAGATTCTGGTAGTTTGTGGATAGTGATAGCAGGAAAAGGCTAACTTGCCCATCTAAACATTGTTATCTACCAAACAACTCCTCTGACCAGGCCCCAGGTGCCAAGCGTATTTCGAGGCCAAGCTATATTCTTGCGATTCATTAAGTGCTCTTGATAAGCGACTGAAATTATATTTTACGTTCACATTTCTTTCAACAGTTTTACTTTAAAAACAGTTCTATACTTGAAAAGTAACAAACAAGTAGAACACAGAAAGGAAATATACCTTTCTTTACATTTTCCTCTATTTATATTTTTACTAATTAACTAACACTTCAACCGCTTGGCCTCCAAGCGGCACTGCTCCTGCCTCCCCGTGGCGGGACCGGTAACCTGGGGGAAAAGTTATTCTCCATGGCGAAAAGGAGTAATAATGGATATAAATGACTATCCACCACTAGAGCCTTCAAATTCAAGGCCAGACAAACCAAATGATGATGACCTGAACCAACCAAAAAGGCTCCGAAGAGAAGTGCAGTGCAATGAGATGCCAAACTTCCTTGTAATACATTCGCTCTCCAACCAGCCTGTCGGCAAATTATTACCATTTGTCATCCAAAGACTTTTGGAATCCATTGCTGGAACACTGAAAATGGTTAAACGACTCCAATCCGGAGACCTCCTAATCGAAACAGCCTCCTCAAAACATTCAGAATGGCTGCTTAAAACAAGTAACTTTTGCTGGGATACCGGTATTTATCACTCCCCACAATACATTAAACTAGTCAAAAGGTGTCACATCACAGAGTGGGACCTGATTACAGTATCTGAAGAGGAATTAGTGCAGGAACTGGGCAATCAAAAAGTAATTAGTGCAAAACGTATAAAGACCAAAAAAGATGGAAATCTTGTTCCAACCCGATCCATAATTTTAACATTCAGCACCCCAGATTTACCATCCTCAGTAAAAGCTGGCTATTTAAACTGCCGAATACGGCCTTATATACCTAATCCCCTACGTTGCTTTAAATGCCAAAAATATGGACACTCGCAACAAGCATGTAGAGGTGATGCCATTTGTCCAATTTGTGGTTCCAAGGAGCATACACAAACAGACTGTTCAGCCTCAAATCCCATTTGCCCCAACTGCAAAGAAAGTCACCCAGCCTTTTCCAAATCTTGTGAAATGTCGAAAACAGGGAAGAAAATCCAAAAATATAAAATAGAGCACAAAGTTACTTACCCCGAAGCACACAGACAGGTTATGTCGACCATGCCCAGTCGTTCATATGCATCTCACACTCGAAGCTTTAATTCAACAGCAGCTCAAACAGATGTATCAATACCTCCCAGCACATCTCTAGCTAACTGGGTTAAAAACACATTATCAAACTCTGTAAAAGACGCATATCAAATTAAAATCAGTGAGTCGACCAACACTCCAATTAGTATCCCAATTGAGACTTGGACAGTCCCACATCAGAAAGAAAAACTAAAAACTAATAAAAACAACAATAAACCTGAATCATCCACCAGTAGTATGGAAGTAGATGTAAACCCAGATCATGAAAAACCATTACTAGAACGTCACGCAAACGATACTATGGATACCGGATGCCCTACCTTCCCGAAAAAGACCGAAAAAAATCCTCCTCAAACAAAAAACAGTCAGATGAATCATCCTCAACTAAACCAAAATGAACCACAGCATCTTACAATGGAATTGCAGAGGCTTTCGTTCCAACACAGACGATATTCAATACCTAATTAACCAATATTCTCTGGTTGCCTTTTGTTTACAGGAAACTTACCTAACCACACAAATTTCTCCTTCGATAAAGAACTATTGCATTTATCGAAGAGATCGAAATACCGCTAACGCTGCCCATGGTGGTGTGGCAATCCTAGTAAATTCAAAGATCCCAACTAAACATATCCCACTCCAAACTAAAATAGAAGCTGTTGCTGTTCGTATAATTCTCCATAGTGCAATAACACTGGCCTCAATGTACCTACCACCAAACTGTAGTACCTCTTTAAAAGATCTTGAAGACCTCTTTATACAGATACCTCCACCTCTCTGTATATTGGGGGACTTTAACGGGCACCACCCATTATGGGGCTCTCCTAAATTGGATAGACGAGGCCGACTAATTGAAAGTATTTTGGAGGCACTAAATCTCACTATACTCAACACAGGTGCACCAATACACGTACAGCTCCCAACAGGACACACTTCAGCAATAGATCTTTCAATTTTTTCACAAGTACTAGTCCCAGCCATAGAGTGGTATGTAATAAACGATCCCATGGGCAGTGACCACTTTCCAATAGTATGCAACTTTCTGAAAGCAAAGACTCCTTCAATTCAACCCTGCAGAAAGTGGAAATTTGTCCGAGCAGACTGGGCAAAATTTCAATCATCAATCGATCTTGATGAGGAAAAAATCCGCCTCCAGCATATTGATGATGTGACAGATTACATCACGTCGCATCTTCTAAATGTGGCTAAAGACACAATACCACTATCAAATCCCCCGGACCGAAAACATTATAATTACTGGTGGAATGACAAATGCACCACAGCAAAGAGAGCAAAAAATGAAGCCTGGAATTTGTTTCGGCAATGTCCGAGCACAGTCAATCTCATTAATTATTAGAAATTAAGGGCAAAAGCACGCTTCATACAAAAGCAAGCAAAGAAAGAATCCTGGACCCGTTTTGCATCCAGTTTTCACAGAAATACTGATCCCAAAATAATATGGAAAAAAATTAGACAGCTGTCTGGTAAGTTTCCTACCATACCTTCTCCAATCCTCTCCCGGAATGGGAAAGATCTCTCTAATCCTGTAAATATAGCTAATGCCTTAGGCAATACTTTTGCAGAAAACTCAGCAACGTCAGCCTATACTACCTCATTCCAAAGAATAGCATGCTATTCATTTTCAAACTGCATGTCTTCTCCCATATAACAAACCTCTGCAATATTCTGAACTTTTACATGTCATTAGAAAAGCTCGCAATGGTGCTGCTGGGCCAGATGGGATTTATTATGTCATGCTACAACATCTTGATGACAAAGCTTTGCATCGCCTCCTGGTCTTTTACAATTGCATATTTTTAGAAAATGTTTTTCCAGCGTCTTGGCATCACTCTACAATTTTGGCATTCCTGAAGCCTGGAAGAGATCCATCCAACCCGAATAGCTATAGACCCATATCAATATGATTTATAAATACAGAAAATGACAATGGATCCAACACTGAACCCTGTGCGACTCCACTAATAACATTAGTCCACAAAGAGCAGTGTCCATTGATTACCACTCTGTCTTCTCCCACTCAACCATCCCTTTATCCATAACAGCAATTTGCCTCCAATGCCACACTTCTCCAATTTGTGCAGCAGTCTTCCATGTGCAACAGTATCAAAGGCCTTTCTAACATCCAAATACAGTCGATTCCAGTTAATTAGGACACATCGGGACTAGTGTATTTTGGCCCAATTAAGCGACTGCCCCAATTATCTGAAGTTTCACGTAAATAGTTAAAAATACAATGTATCCCCCCTTTACAAATAGTTCACTGTACAATCAAATCATGTTACGACGAACTCACCATAATAAAGTACCGTCCACTATACGATGTGTAGTAAGCGCCTGTCATTGTGATCACGTTTGTAATTTTAATTCTATTAAACAGCGATTATAATTAGCAAAAATAGGAGGAATATTATCCACAGGCTATAAAAGTAAAGATATATTAAGCACAAATTTACCCTTTATTACCTTACCAATTAAAAAATTAAACGATACGTGAAATTCGGAAGAATATACGTGATAATCGGAATAATTAATACGCACTGTAATATGTACATACTAACTAAACTAGTTGACATTTCTGTTCACTGACATTTGTGGGTGGGGTTAAAATTTAAAACAGTAAAAAGATAAGCAATCAATAACAAAAAACACAGCACACACAAATTGCAAGTAACACGATATGCAGAAGTGAGAACGGACTAACAGATTACGAAGCTTTAAAAATTAATTTTTTTATGATTGAAGATTTCATAGAAGTGTAAACACATTTTACCACATTTTACCATAATAACCCACAGAATTCCAGCTGTTGGTATTATCACAAATTCAATAAGATCGAGTTTACTATCCGTTTATAATAGATTGCACTAACAGAAAAGCCCAATAAACAGGTGACTGCTAATTGTTTTATGGTTGTGACCTCCAGAAATCCGACCGAACTACGTGGTACGGTCGGAGACAATCATAGGGTAATCTCCAGTGCTGCGGTCTCCTGCCCCGATTAAACGGCATTTTGTCCCAATTAAATATTTATTAATATTTATTAATCTTATTAAATTCCATTGTTAATTAAACTGTATTTAAAAGGAAATCATGACCCAGACTAGAGCTGCGAAGCAGAGATCACAGACTGGCAAGAGTGCTGTGACTCTAGGGAGAAATGAAGGGGGCAATTCTCCAATGCATCACAGTCTAAAAAGATGTGCAAAATGTGAAATATTTGCTGAACTTTTTAAAATAAGACATGATCTAGTCTAGGAGGATATCTCTGTGTGTGCTAGATGCACAGAGTGTCAAGAAATCAGACACCAACTCAGTGTTCTGATGGGCCTCTAAGAAATTAATATGAGAAGTCCATCAAGCTCTCAGCTGCCCAGCTCAAAGGCAGAGCTGACTCCTGTGCATCAGGCAACACAGAGGCAATCTCCAAAGGCAGAATGTGCTGGTCCCAAAGGAACTAGTTATTGTTGATGACTATTGTCAGGGAGACAGGGAATATACTATGCAAGAAGGATAGGTGGAACAGGACCAGGGTATAGAGCAGATATCATTTAGGGCACAAAAGGTGATACTGTTGCACACATTAGAACTAATGACATTAAGAGTAAGAGATCTGCAGATTTACTCAACAAGTACAGGTCAATGTTGAAAAAAAAAAAGAAAAGAAAAAAAAAAAAAAAAGTCACAAGTTAGGGTTGAATGTGAAAGTGTCTAATTCTGCCCAGACACAATGGGGTATATGATGAGAGCCTTGTCGAATGATTCGGCCCTGGAGAGATTGTGCAAGGCTCAAAGGATAGAATTTTTTCCGGCTCGGTCTGTGCTTGTTGACAGGAGAGATTACGAGGCAGATTCCGAGAAATCTTTGGCAAAGAAAAACAGTAAAGAGTTCTTATGTAAACTCTAGAAGTAAAGGTATGAATCAGATTAGGCCACTTAACATAGATGGGTTGACTATTGATGATCATGTTCAGGTAGCTGAAAAACTGAATGAGTATTTTGCATCTATATTCACACATGAGCAGTTATTCAATGAGGGGAATGCCAGAAATGTATCAAATTCTAACAGGGAGCTAAGTGATTTTGTAATAACCGAGAGAAAACTGGAGGAGAAATTTTTGAAGTTAAACATAAGGAAGGCACCTGGGATGGACGGGATCTATCCAGTTATATTAAAGGAGGCAGCAAAGGAAGTAAGCAAACCATTAGCCATAATTATGAGAGTTTCCTTGGACTCAGAGGAGGTCCCCATGGACTGGAGGCGTGCAAATGTATCACCAATTCCCAAAGGGGGTTCAAAAGATGACACAAATAACTATAGACCTGTTAGTTTAACTTGCGTTCTGGGGAAAATAATGGAGTCACTGGTATACACAAGATGGGTATATGGGCTACACAAGACTGCAGTAATAGTTAAGACACAGTAATGGGTTTTTAAAGGGAGGTCTTGTCTGTCCAATTTGATTGGATAATATGATGTGGTCACAAAAGAACTGAATGTCAAAAATAATTTTGATATCATATACTTGGATTTCAGGAAAGCTTTTGATACTGTTGCACATGGAAGACTGCTGTACAAATTGAAGAGGTATGGCATTATGGGTAAGTTGCTACAATGGATAAAGGGATGGCTGAGTGAGAGACAACAGAGAGTGGTAATCAATGGACACTGCTCTTCGTGGACAAATGTTATTAGTGGAGTTCCCCAAAGGTTGAGTGCTGGGCCCATTGTTGTTTTGTGTATTCATCAATGAAGGTATATCAGGATTAATGTCCAAGTTTGTAGATGATACAAAAGTTGGCAGGGTTGTTAACAACAGTAAAGACAGTATGCTACTCCAATTGGATCTAGACAAGTTGGGCAAATAGGCTGAGAAGTGGCAACTGAAGTTTAATATTGACAAATGCAAAGTACTGCATATGGGTAGCAATAACCCAAGAGAAATGTACCAACTGTGTGTTACTACACTCAGGGATGTACAAAGTGAAAAATAGACCTGGGGATAAATTTTTTTTTTTTTTTTATTTAAACCCCAAACACGAGAGGTGTTAGAACCTATAGTACTTAGTACCGTGCTTGGGTTGGAGGTTGAGAAGACGAAAGAAGATATTTGTTGACATTGGACTTAAGCTTCTGTAGACTGCGGCACAGGTGCTGCTTTTTTGCATATAAACCCACTACTACCACTAAATTATATTTAAATAATAGCTTAAAAGATAGAATATAAAAAAATAAGAAAATAAATAAATTATTTTTTGCATTCTATCTTTTGAGCTATTATTTAAATATAATTTAGTGGTAGTAGTGGGTTGATGTGCAAAAAAGCAGCGCCTGTGCTGCCATCTATTCTCCTTTTTCTGTTTATATAAGCTGGCTAAGCTTACATCATGTCAGTGGTGTGGCTCTGCTCTAGAGTGCTATCTGTTCTATAGTTTATATCTCGCTGTCAAAGAACCAGCGCTATGCAAATCCTCTGCATTTGTGGATTGATCAGAGGAGGAAGGGGTGGTTTGGTCCTTCGATCTATTCACCTTTGTGACGATTTGTATGGCGATTGAAATGCAGCGATTCCATGATATAATTGGCCTCGTGATCCTCTGTCAATATGGGGCATAATGGTCAGTCTATTCTTTTGTTATTTTGTTTTCTTTTAGTAGTTCTTTTTAGTCCCTTTTGGTGATATTTCACGTTTTTCGAAACTGGTACCTTACAAGGGAGGTACCGCTAAATTATTATATAATTGGCAATTATTTTAAATATAAATTGGAATTATTATTATAAATTGGATTTAAAAATCTAAATTATTTTGGGGACTTTCGGCTACGGTTCCTGTCTTGTTACCTTTACTTCCCTCTTCCCGTTGATTTATTTTTTATGTTAACTTTCGCTCTACAGTTTTCCATACTACTGGCTTATTTTTTATATTAATTATTGGTTATATATATATATAAACTTTCAGGTTGAGATATATATACACACTAAGGCAGCGGTTTTCAAAACCTTTTTTGGTTGCGCACCCTTATTTTACTTAAAAGGACTAGTGTGCACCCCGGAATAAAAAATTAAATATATGTTTAATATATATATATATATATTTTATAAACCATCTACATGGAAGGCATTATATCTAAAAATCACATATAATTTTAAAACATCACAAATAAAAAAATGCAAAACAAAATTAAATTGAAGTTCAAGTACAAAATTCATGTACGTGCATGATCGATGGCATGATCAAACAAAGCTGCGCAATCAAACAAAGCCGCGCAATCAAACAAAGCCAAATAATATAAGAAAACACATATTGAAGTATTAAAAATATATTTATTTATAATTTTTATTTCCAATTATGTTTCAAAAAACTAGTTTTCATAATTAATTAATATTGATTTATTGTGATTTATCTCGTGCACCCCACTTTGGATACCACCAGCACAAGTTGCCTCAGTATTGCTCTACTTCAAATAAATTCTAAATAGCAAATGTAATAAAAATGTGATGTAAATTTTTTAGTTTCTCAAAAAAAAAAAAAAAAAAAAAATTTTTTTTGTTCACATTTTCCAATCATTTTATGATGTATTAAATGCTAGTGTTAACATAATTTTAAAATTCAACACAGAAAACAGAAAAGTTGCACTTGCCTTTATATCCAAATGTGCAATACTATGTTCATGTAAAAATGCCAACCCTTCCAGGATCTGACGCATTAATTTTATGGCATCATATTCTGGAATTACCTCTTCATCATCAAGAACCCTTTGTAACTCACCACCTGCAGCCCTATAACATAACATATTTTTGTTATATGAAAAAATAAACAAACAAACCTGTAACATTGCCTAACACACCATAGATAAAAGTAAATAATCTTTTACATCAATAGTTCCTGAAATAATGGAGGAGGGACTACAGAGAAGGGCAATAAGATTGGTGAGGGGAATGAAGGGATCCTCTTACCAAGAGAGGCTTAAGTTCTGCAAATTGCAGTGGCTGGAGACTAGGCACCTGCACAGTGATCTGATTGAGGTATATAAGGCCTTGAATGGGTTGAGCATGCTGAATTCTGATGGGATCCTTCCACTTGTTCAGATTACAAACCTAAGGGGGCATAAATTCAAATTAAGAAAAGACAGATGTAGAATAGATGTGTGGAAATTTGCCTTTAGCCAGCGGGTGGTTAATTGCTGGAACAAACTTCCATCTGTCGTTGTGGAAGTTGATAGGTTGAATAAATTTAAGGAGGAACTGGACAGGCATTTGGAGGCATTAAGTTTTCAGAAGTGAATTTGTGACTTTTGTCAAAAAGAAATTTCAGCACATGTGCTGAAATTTCTTTCTGACAAATTATGCTAGTGCTGTTATGATACTTTCTGACTGACACCAACTAGAAACGAGATTATTGGAAATGACCATATTTACTTGCAATTTAGTTTCACCTGTTGCTGAAGCAATTAAAGAATCAAATAAAGGAGTGCCACATCTTCATTCGTGATAGATGCCAATGACTAAACCAGAAAAAAAAATTCAGTGCCAAAAATAACTAGGTTTTTAAACACATTTGAATACACACTTGATATTATGTTCTCAGCATCTGCAACATAAACAGCATTACGTGTATCGAAGTGCCAGGGGAAACTCTCCACTTGACACAGAGGCATTTGTGACTAAATGAAGCAGCTTCAAGTATCCCATCTGGATAGTACTCATAATTATGGCATGGTAGATGAACACCAGAAAAAAGGTTTTATACTGTTACATATGAAGAGAGAACTTCATAAAAACTTTTTTCTTTTTTTTTGAAAAACTAGATAGAATTATTTTTCATCACAGAACATACAAATTTATCTCCTCTGCAACACAATTTAGGGCACATTCCAAAAAAGTTGCGAGTCACATCTGAATAGAAAACCTCCAAAGATTCTTGTATCCTCACCACAAGTGGAACAGCAATTGCTACAGCCAAACAAAAAAGGTTTTTCATCACTTCCACTTATAGACAAAAAAAAAAAAAAAAAATGTTTATAAGTGAATTATTCACAAATCAAGTCATTGTAACATGTAGTTCTTTCCAGCATTTTGTACTAAAGTCAAGGCTCTTTTACTTGCTTCTTTAGCATACAATTTTCCCCAAATCATAATAAATAAATAAATTTTCTGTTTATACTCCGGGACGACCAAACGGTCAGAGGAGTTTTACAAGATAGACAGAATACAAGAAACAGCACCATATTCAGCACTACAAACTTTCCTGTGCATTAGTAGTTTTGTCTGCTGCTAGCCATAAAAATTATCACCTATGTCTGGCATAAAGGTTGCATTTTTTTGTCAAAAACCAAGATGGTACAATTTTCACATAAGATGACAGTCAGAATTTGATTGCTTAACAGTATTTCTCCAGGAATGAAAAAATGAATTAGACAGTAGCTCAATGGTACATTGCTATAAATTTGAACTCTACACATAACTTGCAAAAATACACAGGATTTAGAAGAGACAACATAATCTAGGGCCAAAAGATATTTGTGAAATTTTTTCTTTTGTAGTAAAGAGCAGCAGTGCTTACTTGCTAACTCAAGATGAAATAGGAGTGTGTTACAGACAAATTCATCACAGTTCACTTCTTTTGAGCATATCAGACAAAATGTTACCCCCCCCCACCTTTTATTGATTGGTTAGATCGGCAAAACAATATTTAAATACAAACTGAGTAAAATTTGAGAAATATTCTGAGTTGTGTTTTTGTTCAAAAACATACATTATACAAAAATCCCCTCTTAGTGCAGCAATGCAATTTGTGGTCCATGGAGCCTAGGAGAATGTGGACCTTCGGCTTATTATTTCTGTTATGAATGGGATGAGCAAAAAAATACAAGCTCATATATAACACTAATTCTAAAAGTGTAATTTGTTCAGAATTTTTATTCTAGCATTTATAGAAACCAAGTATAAGGAATTATGTACCAGGTAGACCACGTACAGATGTTTAATTTTATTATTTTTTTAAATCTGTACACTTGAAAGCCTGCAAAGCAAACTTTGAAGATGGGCTAGAAATATTTGTTTGTAGATCCAAGTTTTATTATTGAAAAAAATAAAACAAAATGAAATTTTAATTTGGTGATCTGTCAGTAGTAGGGCTAGGAAAGGAGGTCCATTAATGAAAAAAAGTTTGCGTAACACAGTTTTCAGTAATGGATGTGAAAAATGTCTGATCTAGTGATTGCTAGTCTAGAGTTCCCCCCACCCCCCTTTTTTTTTTACATTTTTGTGAATGATGGAAAACAGCAATCCACAAAGATCTATTCTAAAACATTATAGGTTAGAGTCCTGCACTTGTCTATTACATCAGACCCACACCAAACCCACTTTTTTTTTTTTTTATAATGTTTCGTTATTAGGAAGTAGTTATGGTTGGTGACTATTATATTATGCAAAAAGAAATATGCGGAACAGGATCAAGGTATGTTTGCCAGGGGAAAAAGTTGATGATGTTGTAGGACAGATATTATCATCTTTTAAGGGCAGAAAAGGCAATATTGTTGTACATGTTGGTACTAATGATCATAAGAGTAAGAGATCTGCAGATTTACTTAACAAGTACAGGTCAATGCTGGAAAAAAAAAAAAAAAAAAAGTCACGAGTTAGGGTTAAATTTGATTTTGTTTGTTTGTTTGGTTTGGTTTTTAGAAGCATTAGCAACTAAGGCCATATTGCTCCGGGAAATGCAGTGGTCATTCCCTGACCTTTCCCCATCTTCCATATTTGGTGGTGACGGGCTCAAACCCTGGTCTAATCAAGAAGCGTGTGCTACGCACTGCTGCTCCTTCCCACCTGGCGACTGAGGCGCCTGTTAAATTTGAGTGTCTGCAATTCTACCCAGACATGATAGGAGGGAGCATATGATGGGAGCCTTGTTGAACAATCCGGCCCTGGAGAGATTGTGCAAGACTCAAGGGGTAGAATGTTTTTCAGCCTGGTGTGTGCTTGTTGACAGCAGAGACTGCTTCTACACTGATGGGATACAATTAAATAGAAAGGGCGCAAAAATATTTGCTGATGTTATTAAGGCAGTGTTAGGTGGGTCAGAAAACTGCTAGCTTGGAGGGAGGATTCACAGACTAAAAGAATAACAGTAGCTGCAGGCAGAGGCAAAAGAGATTTTTGCACTATTGTAACGAGCAGTTATTCTAGGGTAACTAAGAGTAAGAACAAGTGCATGTATTTACTTGCATGTACACCATGCTAGAAGTATAGTAAATAAATTTGATGAATTTGAAGTCTGATCAAGGCATCAAAGGCAGATATTGTTGGGATATCAGAGACATGGTGTCACACAGATATAACAAATGCAGAATTAGAATTTGGGGAGTACAATGTGTACAAAAGGATACACATGATAGGATGGGAGGAGGGGTTATGCTGTTATTTAAGAAACACAAAATCTAAGGTAGTGAATCCAGTTGACATGGGAGGACAGTGCAATGTTGAGTCTGTTTGGTGTGACAAACACTGGGAATGGGAAAAAGAGAATAGGAGTGTGTTATAGGCCTAATGACCCTGATAAGTAGGACAAACAGTTGTGCAGAGAAATAGAGTAAGCTAGTAAATCAGAATGACTCACAATAGGGGATTTTAACTTTCCAGATATTGACTGGAACTTGTGGATTAGTCACTTGCATGCTAGCAAGACTTTCGTGGAATAATTGGAGGATTATTTTCTACAGCAACATCTTCGAGGGTAAACCAGAGGGGGTAATACTCTTGATCTGATTATCAGCAGTGATTATTCATGCATTAAGAATTTGCAGATAAAGGAACGACTAGGTGACAGTAACCACAGTGTGCTTATGTGGGATTTACTTAAAGATGTAACTACCATCAAGGGGAAAGGGAACGGTTTCTGTTTTCGTAAAGGTGACTACAGTGGTCTCAGATAGTTTTTAAATTCTATACAGTGGGATCAACTGATGATGATACCAATGGTGAATTCTAAATGGGAAGCCTTCAGGGACTTAATCTTGGAGGCTACTAGGCTTTTTATACCAACTAAGAAATACTGTTCAAGGTTCAGGCCTAAATGGATGTCCGATGAATTAACAAGGCTCATGGCAGAGAAGAAAAGTGCATGGGATGTATATAAATTATCAGAGAGCACAGAAGTCTAGGGCAGATATAAGCTAGTCTATCATCAAGTCATAAAGGAGGTTATGCAGGCAAAGGCAGATTACAAAAAATCTTTGCCAAAGGATGTAAAGAAAAACAGCAAAGACTTCTTTACTTATGTAAACTCTAGAAGGAAGGGGATGAATCAGATTGGTCCACTTAACATTGATGGTTTGCTATAGATGATCCTGCTCAAGTAGCTGATAAATTGGATGTGTATTTTGCATCTACATTCGCACATGAGGAGTTATTCAAGGAGGGGAATGCCAGAAGTTTATCAAACTCTAACAGGGAGCTAAGTGATTTTGTTTGTTTGTTTATTTGGTTTTTAGGAGCATTAGCAACTAAGGCCATATTGCTCCGGGGATATGCGGTGGTCATTTCCTGACCTTTCCGCATCCTCCGTATTTGGTGGTCACGGGCTCGAACCCCGGTCTAATCAAGAAGCGTGTACTACGCACTGCTGCTCCTGCCCACCTGTCTACGGAGGCGCCTGGTGATTTTGTAATAACAGAGCAAAGTGGAGGAGAAATTGTTGACGTTAAACATAAAAAATCACTTGGGGCAGATGGAATCTATCCAGTTATATTGAAGGAGGCAGCAAGGGAAGTAAGCAAACCCTTAGCCATAATTATAGGAGCATCCTTGAGTCAGGGGAGGTCTCCATGGACTGGAGATGTGCAAATGTATCCACAATTCACAAAAAGGGTGACACAAATAATTATAGACCTGTTAGTTTAACTTCTGTTCTGGGGAAAATAATGGACTCACTGGTTAAAGAGGTGATACAGGATCACCTAGACGAGACTGCAGTAACAGTTCAGACACATCATGGGTTTGTTAAGGGGAAGTCTTGTCTGACCGATTTTATTGGATGCTATGATGTGGTCACCAAGGAACTGGATACAAAAAATAATTTTGATATCATATATTTGGATCTTAGAAAGCTTTTGTTACTGTTGCACATGGAAGACTGCTGCACAAAGTGGAGTGGTATGGCATTAAACGCAAGTTGCTGCAATGGATAAAGGGATGGTTGAATGGGAGATAGCAGATAGTGTTGATAAATGGACATTGCGGACTCCACTGTTAATAAATGGGACCATTCCTTTATCCATTGCTGCAATGGATAAAGGGATGGTTGAATGGGAGACAGCAGAGAGTGTTAATAAATGGACACTGGGGACTCCACTAATAACATTAGTCCACATACGTGGACTAATGTTATTGGTACAG
This sequence comes from Mastigoproctus giganteus, assembly GCF_048544385.1. Lineage (NCBI taxonomy): Eukaryota > Metazoa > Arthropoda > Arachnida > Uropygi > Thelyphonidae > Mastigoproctus > Mastigoproctus giganteus. The sequence continues at coordinate 144,341,521 of NC_143575.1, forward strand.
CCCCATTGTTGTTTTGTGTATTTATCAATGATATCGATGAAAGTATATCAGGCTTAATGTCCAAGTTTGCAGATGATACAATGATTGGCAGGGTTGTTAACGACAGTAAAAACAGTATGCTACTGAAACAGGATCTAGAAAAGTTAGGCAGATGGGCTGAGAAGTGGCAACTGAAGTTTAACATTGACAAATGCAAAGTACTGCATATAGGTAGCAGTAACCCAAGAGAAACGTACCAGTGGTACTACACGCTGAGAGGTGAAGAATGAAAAAGATCTGGGGGTAACTGTGCAGTCAGATATGAAATTCTCTGAGCAGTGCAGACGAGCTGTCAAAGCAGGTTACTGAGTTTTGTCAATGATGTACAGGTAACCCCCACTTAATGCTGATAATTCATTCTCGAAAAACAAAGTGCTAAGCGAGTGCCATATTCCCATAATGTAACATATGTATTTGTGAGTCACGGTCTATACCATAGGATATTTCCTAATCAATAATAAACGGCAGCGAAAAGACGCACAAATGTCGGTCAAAATATTTAATATTAAAAATTTGTATATATAAAATATTCCCCATTACGTACGTACATAATTATGTGGTAAGTAACTACATTACATATCAAAATTAAACTTAAAATCATGAATGCGATGAAATTTATTAATCCGATGGCACTGGGCTGTCGAGTTTTCGTAACTTCAGTTGATTGTGGGTTGTACTTTGGCAGTCTTCCTAGTAAACTAAAACAGGTTTTACTTTAAAATCTCCGCATCATTACCACCCAACAATAAAGTCAACCGATCCTTCGCTGCTTTGAAGCCTGGCATGTTTTTTTTTTTTTTTCCCCTTTTTTTCTTTTTCCGATATGAAACTTCTTTTAGGCATTCATTTCCAAAAAAAGTCCTGTTTCATCTATGTTGAAAACGTGAGTAGTTTAACACCACTTTTCAATAATTTTTAGAAGTTCTTTTTTGAAAGTTTCAGCTCCTTCCTGATCTGCACTTGCATCTTCTCGTTGGATTTTAAATCTATCTTACCAGCCCTTACTAGCTCTAAATGGTTCCGCATTTTTTTTTTTTTTTTTTTTTTTTTTTATATAAATGTGAGCTTTCTTCAGATCATCATATACGCTAATTGCTTTTTCTTTAATAATATTTAACTTAACAGAATGGTGCATTGGATATTATTTTCAATAAAATTATTTAGAAGTCTCTCCATTTCAATTATAATAGCCAGCCTAGTTGCTTGCAGTGGAACAGCTGTCTTTCCCACTGCTAAAATTAATTCTTTATTTTTTAAAATTGTTCTTACAGTTGAACCTGCCAGTCCTAAATTATTGCCCACATCCATTTGTCATTGAACGTAATTGATTCGCTTCAAAATGTAGAATTTAATTTTCAAATTCGGTATTTTTCTTACCTTAGTAGGCTTCGTACCACATCCAGATGCTGTTCCTTTTAAATTCTTATCATCCATTATTAATCTTCGGAAATGTAACTGCGCTGCATTAATTATGATTCAATGTTCGAGTAAACTGTCCATTACAGATGATGTCTAACATTGTACCAAGCGATGACTAGACTTCGGCTCCTTCTTGATCTGCACTTGCAGATCAGTTGACTTTATAATTTTGCATTTAATACAAATATTACAAGCAATATACTTGATCATTTTTTAAAATGTTGATGGCAGAACTATGTAACAAGTCACCATAGTGCAATTAAATTAGTGTGGGATAAAATTTCATTGAGCATGGGAAAATTCTGCAAGTCAGTGTGGGAAACTTTGCTATTCATTTTCAAGCTATCGACTAAATCAGATGAAATGTTTTCATTAAACATGCCAAAAGTTCAATCTGTAAGCTGGTAAAAGAGCGTTATAGTGAGTTGTGACAGCGTTATAGCGAATCAGAGTAGAGAGAGCCGCGTTATAACAAGGGCCTGCTGTATAGGAATTTTGCTAGCAGAGACAAGGAGGTGATTGTCCCCTTGTATAAGGCAGTGGTCAGGCCACACCTTAGGAAGGATGTAGAGTTGCTAGAATGAGTACAGAGAAGTAAGCACACGCCTCTGTTCCTCTCGCCAAGATTGGTGAGAGAAACCAATCTTGGTGAGAGGAACAAGATTGGTGAGAGAAACAGAGGGGTCCACTTAAAAAGTAAGGCTTAAGTTCTGCAAGTCGCAGCATCTGGAGACTAGGCATCTGAGAGGTGATCCAATTGAGGTGTATAAGGCCTTGAATGGTTTGAGCAGGCTCAATGCTGACAGGATACCGACAGTTGCTCATATTAAGAACCTGAGGGGACATACATTCCAACTGAGAAAAGACAGTTATAGAATAGATGTGTGGAATAGATGTTTGCCTTTAGCCAGCGAGTATTTGATTGCTGGAACAGACTTCCATTTGTTGTTGTGGAAGTTGATAGCTTAAATAAATTTAAGGCTGAACTAGACAAACAATTGGAGTGACCAGATGGGTGAAATGGGAAGTGTTTTTTTTTTTGACTGATGCTGTATAAGCTTGCCAATCTCTTAAATGCCAATCTCCAGGTAATTCTCCAGTGGGGCAAAGACAACTTAGTTGATTTCAGTACTTCTATATCTCGCAAAAACGATTCTTCTGCTCCTGTGCTTATCTCTGGTGACACTCCAATTTCTAGGCAAGTTGATATATACATCTTTTGGGGATTACACTGACTTTTAATCTCTCTTGGCCCAAGAACATTACAAATATTGCTTCCTTTACATCTAGAAAACTTGGTTTTCTCTTTTCCTCTTGGTGTTACTTTTCTTCCAAACAGCTGTGCACTCTGTACAAATCGCAAATCCACCCTACCATGGAATATTGTTCTCACATCTGGGGTGGTGCCCCCAAAACCTCTCTCAGGCTTCTAGATTCCATTCAGAAGAGGGCAGTTAGGTTAATTAATGACTCCTCTCTAACAGAGTCTCTCCACTCGCTGTCTCATAGACGTACTGTTTCTGCTGCATGCCTTTTCTACAGATACTTCCATGGGCACTGTTCTTCTGAATTGGCTTCTATAATTCCCACTCTCTTTCAAAACAGTCCAAACAATGCTGCCACCAGCCAACATCCATTTACTGTCTAACTTCAAACTCACAGAACCAACCTTTCATCATCCTCATTTATTCATTCAACTGCCATTTTCTGGAACAACCTTCCTTCATACATATTTCCTGAACATTACAGTCCACAGAAGTTCAAGTCTAATGTCAACAGGGGCGCCTCCATAGCCAGGTAGGCAAGAGCAGCAGTGCATAGCACACTCTTCTTGATTAGACCAGGGTTCGAGCCCGTGACCACCAAATATGGAGGATGCAGAAAAGTCAGGGAATTACCACCGCATATCCCTGGAGCAATATGGCCTTAGTTGCTAATGCTCCTAAAAACCAAATAACAACAACAATGTCAACAGATATTTTCTCTTGTCTTCTCAACCTCCAACCCAAGCATGGTACGAAGTACTATGGGTTCTAATACGTCTCGTGTTGGGGTTTTCATAAATAAAGAAAAAAAAAAAAGGTCCGATTCTTAGCATTAGCATATAATGCAAGAAAGCAAGCTTATTCAGCATCAGCCAAAAAAAAAAAAAAAAACACAACCACTACTCCCATTTCACCCCTCCGTTCGTTCGAAATACCTGTCCAGCTGAGCCTTAAATTTATTTAGGCTATCAACTTCAACAACAAGCGATGGGAGTCTATTCCACAAACCAACTGCCCGCTGGCTAAAGGCAAATTTCCGCACATCTATCCGACATCCGTCCTTCCTCAATTTGAATTTATGCCCTCTCAGGTGATTATTCTGAGCAAGAGGAAGAATCCCATCGGCATTGAGCATGCTCAAGCCATTCAAAGCCTTATACACCTCTATCAGATCACCTCGCCGATGCCTAGTCTCCAGGCTCTGTAATTTGCAAAACTTAAGCCTTTCTTCGTAAGAGCAACCCTTTGTTCCATTCGCTAATCTTGTTGCCCTTCTCTGTACTCGTTCGAGCAGCTCTACATCCTTCTTGAAATGAGGCCTCCAGACCTGTATACAGTACTCAAGGTGTGGCCTGACCAATGCCTTATACAAGGGAATAATCACATCCTTATCCCTGCTAGAAAAATTCCTGTATATCATTGACAAGACACCATGAGCTACTCTTGCAGCTCGTCTGCACTGCTCAGAGAACTTCATATCTGCCTGCACAATTACCCCCAGGTCCTTTTCATTCTCTACCACTGTCAGCGTAGTACCACAGAGTTGATACGTTGATCTGGGGTTACTGTTTCCCATTCTTAATATAATTCGTTCCATTGTTCGCTGCGGCTTTCATCTTCTCATACATTCTTTTGGTGAGTGAAGTTTCACTTCAATAAGTCATGGTGTGGAGTATATACTGGTTCATTACTTTACGTTTCAGACAAATTGGGATACTGCTGCTCAGTATATATGACTATATTTCCAGAATGCTATCTATCTGAAATTTATTCCTCTTTTGACTTCCAGCCTTTTATCATTATTATAGCTACTGACTTGTACAAGGTAAGTATATGAATCCACCTTTTCAATTTCTGCTCCTTCAATGATTATATCCCTCCCTATGGCATATTTGTTCATCATCATTTTGTTTTAACCATATTCATATTTAGTTCGAAATCCTTATTAACTTTGCAAAACTGATTAGGATTTTCCTCTAATTCTTCAGGATCACAACTTATGATCACATTGTCATCTGCAAATTGTAAATGGTTTCGGTACTCTCCATTCATATTGACTCCTTTCTACGACCAGTCCAATCTTCTGAAAGCTTATTCAAGGGCAGCAGTAAATAACTTTGGAGATATTGTCTCCTTTCTCAATTTAAAATTTTCTATCTTCTTTGTCTAGTCTAATAAAGGAGGTAGCATTCTAATATATTTTCTTCAAAATCAGTGTATGGGATGTCTATACCTTGTCTTTCTAGTACCTGAAACATTGCTTTATGCTGTATGGAGTCAAATGCCTATTCTTAATCCAAAAATGCCAGGCATAATGGCATTTTTCCTATTAAGGATACTCTGTAATTCTCATATATCTATTAAGGATTACCCCCATAATTCTCAGTTATGGATCGCTTTAGTTGTGTCCTAAAGCTAGCTTGCTCTTTCCTTGATTCTCGTCAAGTATTCTTTCTAATCTGTTAGTAATGACCATTGTGAACAACTTGTAGATGTGGGACAACAAGCTAATTGGGCTATAATTTACAAGGTCTGATTTATCTCCTTTCTTATGCAACAAAACTATGATTGCATCATTCCACTCCTTAGGCGTCATGCCTTTCCTATTGTATTTTGTGAACAGTCTTGCCAGTTTCTGTGTCATGTCTCTCTTCCTCCTAATTTTAACAACTCTACAGCAACTTCATCTTCACCTGGGGCTTTTTGATTCTTCAATGCATGTTCTACCTCATCAGGAAGGATATCGGATTTGTGCTCCATCTTCCCCACTGCTGGCATTATTCCTTGCTCTTTAAATAATACATTATAGTAGTCTTCTGCCATTTGAATTATGCCTTCTGTGCTATTTATAACTACACCATTATTCTTCAGATTCAGTATCATTTGTCATTCTGTATTACTGCTTATAACTGCTGATTTAAGTTCCCCCCCCCCTTAATGCTTGTTCTATTTTTCTTGTGTTTTAAGTCTTCGTATGTCCTCTCTGAGTCTCTTTCTAATGGCATTGCATAACTCAGTATACTCAGTTTTGTCCTTGTCAGTGTTAACTTACTCTTCATTTTCCATCTTCAGTTCATCACAAGTGTTTCTTGACCAATTTTTTCTTCTTTGAATTTTTTTAACCTATAGGTTTCTTGGGCTTTATCACTTTCAGAAAGTTGTATTCCTTGTCGATATCCCAAGTTGTATTTTGCCATTTTGTCAGAATATTTTCGTTTCTGAAGAATAACAAGACGCCTTAGGGTACTTTTGGACTTGCAGAGTTGTTTGCAAGTAAACAACTTTGCAAGCCAGGGAACACAGGAAAAGCCTTAGAAGACAATGGAAACTTCAAGATTCTTCTGTAGGTTTCTCAATAGTTCACCAAATCTTTAAAGGGTGGCACGTGGGCCAGTTAGTTCTGTGTGGGCTTTTGTGACGTAGAGTGTTTCTCCATGTACAGTAGTATATTTAATTGTGTGTGAAGTGATTATAATCACAACAATGAATTGTAATCATTGCGGGTGACTGAAATAAAATAAAGAACAGTGTTAACTGTATACCAGTTTTTTTTAATCAGAGCCCTGTTTCGTAACAATATTATTTAATCTTGGAGTTTGACATTATTTTAAAGTATTTTACCCTCAGAAAATGGCTGCAGGAGAAAAGAGATTTAGTTACACTATCGGATATAAACTAAATGTAATAGATCACATAAATATGGTAACAGAGCTGCGGAAAAGTTTTTTGGGCCATCGCCTACTACACTCAATTCCACAAAAAAAAATGGTGTGTTTGGCAGAAGCAAGAAAAAGAAGGTCAAGGTGCTATAAAAAGAGTAAACATTACTTACATCATCCTCCCATATTGGCCAGAACTTGAAGATGTAAAAAAGTGAGTAATAGGTGAAAGGAATTTACCCCCATAATTCTCAAAATGATTTATGCATACGGCCAGGATATTAGCAGAAGGATGAGGAATTCCGAATTTTTCTGGAACAGAAGGTAGGTGTTACTGATTCATGCAAAGGCATGGTTTATCAATGCGTACAAAAATATCAATTGCACAAAAATTACCAGCAGATTATGATGAAAAAATACTGGAATTCCATAAATTTGTAATAAAGGCACGAAAACGAGCTTCGTTTGAACATGGCCAAATAAGGAATATGGACAAGGTCCCACCCAACAAAACTGAATATCAAAGGGTCTAAAATTTCTAATGGTGAAAGTGTCTCCTCAGTGGCAAAACATAAAATCACTGAGTCAACGGTACGATCAATCAAAAAATCGGAAGAAAAAATCCGCCGTAGTGTCCGTGAACACACGCTAATTGCTTCAAAAATTTTCTCTGTAACTCGTGATGTTAAATTAGAAAAAATGGAAAAGGCTTTAAATCTGTGGATAGAAGACCGAACTCAAAATAAAATTCCGTTAAGTTCACTCATCATTCGTGAAAAGGCGAAACTCCTTTATCAACACTTTAGCGAAACTGGTGATAGCACTAGCAGGATAAGTGTTTTTGCTAGCAAAGGCGCTGGTTTGAAAGATTTGTTTGAAATTTCTAATAAATATTACATTTAATATTAAATTGTTTCTTATTTTCATTTCGATGCCATATGCTTGCATTTCACTATGTACTGTCTATGTACATAGTCATATTATGAAGATACATATAATACACACAGACAAAATTTTAGACTACTTTTTCTTATATATTTCATACTTTGGAACAGAACCCCTTTATTACTATGGGAGCCATAACTCAGTATTCGCGTTTTCGGTATTCGCGACATTTCTCAGAAACGTAACCCCCGCAAATAGCAGGGGTTTACTGTACTATAGTTCCAGTACTACAGTTTAAATTTCAGATGTCCATTTAAAAATTTCCCAAAGTGATTTGAGAAGATGTAGTCCAGTTCCAAATTGATACTGTTGTGCCCTTCTTCCTGATGATGCCATGCCAGTACTACTGGAAAAAAATCTTACACAGAATGGCACACCTTCCTCATGTTGCAAAGATTTCTGATGTCCAGCAACAATATTCAGGTAGATTCAGTTTCAATTTTACAGAATAGCCTCTTGCCCAGCAAACTTACGCCAACAAATTTCAGGTTTCAGAATTATCTGAAACATAATATACTTCTGCAGCTCCTACTGGTAATTTAGGAGCTACCAAATGAGATTCATGCTACTACTGTTACATCCCACACTCAATTTTTAAATAAGGAATTACCTGTATTTTATTCTGTGGTGCTTCTTCAAACTCAGGCTGTGATTGCAAAGTCTTTCATTGATTTTCATAAAATTTTTAAATTTGGGATTTACATTAGATTTAGAGTTATATTACATCTGATTCCTGAAACATTACATATGACAATTAATGAAGGGCCCATAAATCTTTCATTAATCCATATCTATTACTGTTTACATCTTAGATATGTAGAACTTCACCGAAATGCACAAAAGCAATACCTCAGTCATGTTGCACAAAAGATACACTTGTTCACCAATGGATAAATGCTTATCAGCTTAATACTTTGCATCTGTTAATTTAATGTCCTTGCCCTTCATAATGACTATTTGAAAAGCTGTGCTTCAACTTCTGGGAGGATCTTTTATTTCACAATTTCTAATAAATGAAGCCTGCTATAGCAAGTTTTATTTTGGTTATCATTGTTAATTACCAAAATGAAATTGATATAAACTTAATTTCTCAAGGGATCTCATATTTAATTAACTTGATAACTGGACAATAACTTTATGCTGGCTATATAAAGTACACTTATCAAAAAAGCAGTTTATTGTCATAAATGAACATAGCTGTTCTAAATTAATCAATCGTGCACTTAATTTCTGTGATGCATCCTTAGATGGGAACTAAAAACAGTTCAGTCACAATCAATTTACGGTAATTCTTGGTAATACGATGATCAAGGTAGCAATTCTTATACCTAAATTTCCGATTTTGAATAAAATATGTTAAAACTTTCACTCTAACCTGCCTACATTTCTTTTCAATAGAACTGCATAAGGATGAAATCTAAAAATGACAAACCTCATAAATCTGGTTTTCAAAGACCCAAAATTCTCAAAATCGAGCAATTATTCTGCGAGTCCTACACTTCAACGAGCATATATGCTGCCTACCATTAGTATCCAGACACCCTTCCATTGATGGCTGGTCACATCCTATCCAAGTACCACATGTCAGACAACTATAAATAAACTTGTGGGCCTTCAAGGAGACATTAGTATGACTGTCAGTGCAAGTTGCAGCAATCGAAATTAGAAGATTTCCAGCAACAAATAATAATAGTGCCATATAAGCAATCAGTCTGTAGATGACATTTCAACAGCATTGAACATCCCCAGGTTAACAACCTGTAATGTGATCTGCAAAGGAAAGTGGTCTGGCATTGAAACGGACATAAAATGATACCTGACTGATGCTACAACAATTTCTCTGACACACGCACAGTCCTACCATTAATGCAGACACTTGCATATCTACAAATAACCTCTATTTATAGGAAAACTAGGAATGCTGTTAGTTAAGAAATTCCAAATCTAAGGAAGTGTATCCAGCTGACAAGGGTGGACATTACAATGTTGAGTCAGGTTGGACAGTGCAATGTTGAGTCACTGGGAAAGCAAAATTGAGAGTAGGAGTGTGTTATAGGCCTAATGACTAACGAGTACAATGAACAACTATACAGAGAAATAGAGTGGGCTAGTAAATCAGATTTTCTTATAATGGGATTAACTTCCCAGATATTGATTGGAACTTGTGGGTTGGTAACTCGCACACTAGCACGGGTTTTGTGGATTTATTGGAGGACTGTTTTCTAAAGCAGCAGCATGTTCGAGACACAACTAGAGGGATTAATACTCCTGTTCTGATTATCAGTAGTGATTCTTTATGCATTAAGAATCTGCAGAAAAAGGAACCACAGTGTGCTGATGTGGGATTTACTTAAAGATGAAACTACCATCAGGGATAAAGAGAAGGGTTTTTCTTTCGTAAAAGCGACTACAGTGGTTTCAGACAGTTTTAAAATTCTATACAATGGGATCAATCGATGATCAAACAACAATCAAACAGATTATTCTAAATAGGAATCATTCAGGGAAGTACCCTTGGAAGCTACTAGCTTTTTTGTCCCCACTAAGAAATACTGTTCAAAGTTTAGGCCTAAATGAATGGCAGATGAATTAATGAGACTCATGGAAGAGAAGAAAAATGCATAGGATGCATATAAATTATCAGGTGACTCAGCAGAAAACTATGGTAGATATAAGCTAGTCAGTAATCAAGTCACAAAGGAGGTTGGGCACACAACGGCAAATTATGAGAAATCTTTGGTAAAGGATGCAAAGAAAAACAGAAAAGACTTCTTTACTTATGTAAACTCTAGAAGAAAGGGGATGAATCAGATTTGTACACTTGATATCAACGGTTCGATTGTTGAACCTGCTGAGGTAGCTGACAAACTAAATAAGTATTTTGCATCTACATTCACATATGAGGAATGTCTGTAGGGAAGTTGAGACCAGAAGCTTATCAAACTCTAGCAGGGATCTAAATGATTACTTAATAACCAAGAGAAAAGTGGAGAAATTGTTGAAATTGAACTAAAAAAAAAAAAAAAAAACACACTGGGTTGATGGGATCTATCCAGTTATATTAAAGGAGACAGCAAAGGAAGTAAGTAAACTCTTAACCAAAATTATGAAAGTTTCCTTGCACTCAGGGGGAGGCTCATGGACTGGAGATGTGCAAATGTGTCCCCAATTCACAAAGGGGTTTCAAAGGGTAACACAAATAATTATAGAACACCTGTTAGTTTAACTTCTGTTCCAAGGAAAATAATGGAGGCACTGGTTAAAAAAGCCCTGCAGGATTAAGGGAGGGGAATGCTGGAGGTGAATTAAACTTTGGCAGTTAGCTAGATAATTTTGTAATAACTAAGAGCAAAGTGGAGAAGAAATTGTTGAAGATAAACATAAGAAAGGGACCTGTGGTGGATGGGATCTATCCAGTTATATTAAAGGAAGCAGCAAACCCTTAGCCTTAATTATGAGAACTTCCTTGGATTCAGGGGAGATACCCATGGACTGGAGATGTGCAAATGTGTGGAAATTGAGGAGATGGGCTGAGAGGTGCCAACTGAAATTTAACATTAGCAAATGTAAAGTACTGCATATGGATAGCAGTAACTCCAGAGTACTGTACCAACTATGTGGTACTACACTCAGGGTAGTAGAGAATGAAAAAGACCTTGGGGTAATTGTGCTGTTAGATATGAAGTTTTTTGAGCAGGACAGACAGGCTGCAAGAGTAGTTCATTGACAAGGTGTCTTGTAAATGATATACAGAAATTTTGCTAGTAAGGATAAGGAGGTGATTGTTCCCTTGTATACGGCAATGGTCAGGCCACACCCTGAGTACTGCCTACAGGTCTTTAGGCCTCATTTTAGTAAGATAAGGATATAGCATTGCTGGAACAAATACAGAGAAGGGCAACGAGATTGGTGAGTGGAACAAAGGGTTGATGCTACCAAGAAAGACTTAAGTTCCTCAAAGTGCAGCATCTGGAGACTAGGCACCTGCGAGGTTATCTAATTGTGTTGTACAAGGCCTTGAATGGTTTGAGCAATCTCAATGCTGATGGGATTCTTCCTCCTACTTAGACTGCTCACCTGAGGGGGACATAACTTCAAATAGAGAAAAGACAAATGTAGAATAGATGTGCAGAAATTTACCTTTAGCCAGCGAGTGGTTAATAGTCAGAAAAACTTCCATCTGTTGTAGTGGAAGTCGAAAACTTAAATAAGATGAAGACAGAACTAGACAAGCATTTGGAGTGAATGAAAGGGTGATATGGGAAGGGAATTTTTTTTCAGCCGATGCTATATAAGCTTGCTTTCTTGCATCATATGCCTCTATTAATACTAATGCTAATGACATATGTTTTTTTTTTTTTTTTTTAATGAAAACCCCAAACACAAGCTGTATTAAAACCTATAGTACTTAGTAGCGTGCTTGGGTTGAAGACTGAGAAGACGAAAGAAGATATTTGTTGACATTAGACTTGAACTTCTGTGGGCTGTAATTTTCAGGAAAGACATACGAAGAAATGTTGTTCGAGAAAACGGCAGTTGAATGAATAAATGAGGAAGATGAAAAGTTGGTTCTGTGAGTTTGAAATTAGACAGTAAATGGATGTTGGCTGATGGCGACACGTGTTCAGACCGTTTTGAAAGAGATAGAGGGAATTATAGAAGCCAATTCAGAAGAACAGTGCCCATTAAAGTAACTGTAGAAAAGGCATGCTGTAGTGTAGTAAGAAAAGGTGGGTGAGACATGCTGTATGAAGTAATGAAATTTTTGGATATGGCGTACACATGGTAAGAATAAACCCAGATCCTTGACATAATGTAGCCGCGACAATGTCCCCCGCATACACACTACTCGGACTCCCTCCAGTCACTATCTGGCAGATTTGAGGTAGCAAGATCATACAATAGCTGATCCGGAAACCTCCTAAAGAGTTACCAATAGACTTGGTCCAGTGTACTAACTAGCAGCCGGCCTGCGAACACCATTTTAGAGCTGTACCCTCGAAACATAAGGAAGGTTGGATCTCGCCACGATGCTCATCGTAACCTCAAAAGTCATCAGTCATACTGCATGATGGAAGAGTTCACTGGAAATTAGCTCTGGAGACTAAACATGGGTTCCACCACTTCAAGCCTCCAATAAGCAAAGTGGTGGTATTGCACTGGTTGATGAGTCATCGACCACCTAGTATTGCCTGGTAAAACAGAAGGGCAGCATTCCTCCATGTGGTGTGGGAGCCACACCTTGACTCCTGCTTACGTTGGTTCACACCTTGGTGGTCATCCACCGTGTGCTTGTGCATGCAGGTTATACCCAAGATTACTAACAGTGTCACCATCGTGAAGGTGCAAGCAGAGGACTTGGCTGTCACAGACCATCCAGAGTTCACTGAAATTGGGTCCACTTGATGAATGTCACCCGAATATCAGTTCCATCAGCGTTTTAGACTCGCAGGTAGCAAGTACAGCTTGTCTGGCCTATCTGAGAGAACGTCTGTGACAACCTCAAGGACTGAATGAATGTTGTAACCGAATAAATAAATGACCAAATAAATGTTGTAACCTTTAGCCTATTGCTAGGTGCCATCTAACTTGGCATAGGGCACACATTCTTTGACCATAAACCAATGGAAAGCTGTTCTTTGAAGTGTCATGTCACAGTACTCATTTGGTCTACCAGTCTGACAGTTATGCTTGGGTGTGGTTGATGCACAAAAGATACTGCCAGAGACTGTATCTTCGCAACAATGAAGTTTAGTGGAGGCGGCATGATGGTTCAAGATTGTTTTTAATGGTTTGTTCTGGGATAATTGGTTGTTTCAACAAAACCATGAATGCTGATGTCTATTTGAATGTACTGGAGAATAAGGTCCTACCTAAGTTATGATAAACTTCCTGGAAGGCCCATACCTGTATCAGTAACACAATGCTCTATCTCAAACTGCTCATGTTTTGAAAGATTACTTTCAGGATTCGAGCATAAATAAGCTGGACTGTTGAGAACTGCTGTGATGAATTCGATCATTGGGTGCATGTGAAGAGGAACCATACAAAAACACAGCTAAACTAGTTGCCACTTTGATGACCAAATGGCAGAAAATATCAGATAGAATTTACAAACAAAAAAAAAAAAAAAAAAAATGGTGAAGAGTGTACTATGGAGACCACAGGCTGTCTTAAAGGTTATTTGTAGATATGCAGGTGTTCAAATATTAATGATAAGGCAGTGTGTGTGTGTGTGTGTGTGTGTGTGTGTGTGTGTGTGTGTGTGTGTGTGTGTGTGTGTGTGTGTGTGTGTGTGTGTGTGTGTGTGTGCGCGTATACAAGTGAAAGAAATTTTGCTGTAGCTCCCAGAATAAGGACATTTTCCAACACCAATCAAAACAATAATTTAATTATAGCTACCGGTACCTCTGGGCTTAGAGGGAACAGGTATCCTGTGTGTGTGTTATCAGACACTCAGCCTAAAACACTGATGGATCCAATATCTCTCTATTACAGAAGATTTAGGAGAAGTCCGGTTGGCCTGCCTCCCTAAAATCCACTCGTGCACACCTTCTCGATGGTAAGCCCTGTTATGTCACTTAGGTGGCAACGAACGTGTAGAGTGGTTCTCTTCAAGACGCCTGGTCAGCATGAAGAGAAAAAGACCAAACCCTCCAGCATATGAGAGCACAACGATACAAATGGCCCTCAGTCCCCAGCAGCTTTCACTCTCCCTCTTACAGCAGCGAGAGGATCAGAGTGGAAGCAGAGGGTGCTAAGAATCTCTGGGTACGACCAGGCTGCCATGCACGGAAACTGAACTTGGCCTGTTATAACGTACGATCACTCATCGGTGAAGACAGGATATTAGAGCTGGAAAAGGAATCAGAAAATGTGAATTGGAATATCATCAGTTTGACTGAAACAAGAAGAAATGCATCACTTATAAGTTTATCAAGTGGAAATCTGCTGTACACCAATGGAAACAGTGAAAGGAGTGAAGGTGGAGTTGGGTTTCTGGTCCATAAAAATTTAAAAAACAACATTTTGGAATTCAAAAGTACATCACCAAGGGTGTCAAGACTAATACTCAAGATTTCTAAGAGGTACAAGCTAAAGGTTATAATGATATATGCACCAACATAGAGCCATGATGACGAAGAGGTTGAAGAAATGTACACCGAAATTGGGTCTTCTAGATGAGCAGAAAACCCACTACACTATTATTATGGGGGACTTCAATGCTAAGGTTGGAAAAAGACAAAACAGCGCAGAAAGGGGAACTATAGGAAATTTTGGAATTGGTGAAAGAAATGAGAGGCGAAAGACTTATGGAATTTGCAGAATCTCAAGGATTGTCAGTAATGAACACTTTTTTCAAGAAAAGAGTGAACAGAAAGTGGACATGGAAGAGTCCAAATGGATTAGCAACTAATGAAATCGACTTCATCCTCACAAACAGAAGATATACTGTGAATGATGTTACCGTCCTGAATAAGGTAAACGTTGGAAGTGATCACAGAATGGTAAGATGGGCACTTGATATAGATGTAGGAAAGGAAAAGAAAAAACTCACTAGAATAAATAATACAAATGTCTTTGAGATAACAGAAGAGGAGAAAAGGTGGTATGTACTGGAACTTAAGAACATGTTTGAGCTTCTGCAGACTGCTCAGGACCAAGATATTGACAAGGAATATTACAACTTTCTGAAAGTGATAAAGCCCAAGAAACCTATAGGGAAAAAGAAATCCAAAGAAGAAAAAAATTAGTCAAGAAACACTTTTTTTTTTTTTTTTTTTTTTTTTTATGGAAACCCCAAACACGAGAGGTATTAGAACTTATAGTACTTAGTACCGTGCTTGGGATGGAAGTTGAGAAGATATTCGTTGACATTGGACTTGAACTTCTGTATACTATAATTTTCAGGAAATACGTATGAAGGAAGGTTGTTCCAGAAAACGGCAGTTCAATGAATAAATGAAGAAGATGAAAAGTTGGTTCTGTAAGTTTGAAGTTAGACAGTAAATGGATGTCGGCTGGTGGTGGCACATTTTCAGACTGTTTTGAAAGAGAGAGAGCAGGAATTATAGAAGCCAATTCAGAAGAACAGTGCCCATCGAAGTATCTCTAGAAGAGGCATGCAACAGAAACAGTACATCTATGAGACAGCGAGTGCAGAGACTCTGTTAGAAATGAATCATTAATTAACTTAACTACCCTCTTTTGAATGGAATTAAGAAGCCTGAAAGAGGTTTTGGGGGCACCACCCCAGTTGTGGGAAAAATATTCCATGGCGGGGCGGATATGCGATTTATACAGATTGGGCAGCTGTTTGGAATAAAAGTAATGCCAAGAGCGAAAGAGAAAACCCAGTTTTTTAGATGCAGAGGAAGCAATATTTGTAATATGCTTGTGCCAAGAGATATCAGAAGTCAGGGTAATCCCCAAAAGAGATATATCATTTTGCCTAGAAATCGGAGTGTCACTAAAGATAAGCATAGCAGCAGAAGAATCCTTTTTGTGAGATATAAGACAAGACTGAGTTTTAGAAGGGTTGAAATCAACTAAGTTGTCTTTACCCCACTGGAGAATTTCCTGAAGATCGGCATTTATTTAAGGAATTGGTAGCAGATTTTCGAAAAGTTGAAGCTGATTGAGCAGGACAAGTTTCTCAAAATGGAAAGTGGAATGCAATGTGCTATCATCGGCAAAACTATATATAGGATTTCCAGTCAATGGAAGAAAGTCATTAATATACAAGAGGAAAAGAGTGGGAGAAAGAACTGAACCTTGGGGGACACCAGCATTAGTGGAGAAGTAAGAAGACAGAGACCCATCTACCATCACCCTCAGTGAGCGATCAGAGAGAAAAACTGGATAGCCAATTACTAAAAACAGTTGGCAAACCATAAGATGGAAGCTTGTTAAGAAGACTTTTATGCCAAATTTGATCGAAAGCCTTGGAGATGTCAAGAGCAACTACTTGTGTTTCACCAAACCTTTCCATTATATTAGTCCATAAATGGGTAATATAAGCCAGAATATCACCAGTGGATCGACACTGACAGAATTCATACTGGTGATCATTGATCAGATGGAAGGTTTCTAGGTAGTTTAAGAGTTGGCGGTTAATTGATTTCTCCATTACTTTAGAAAGAGTAGAAGTAATTACAATGGGACGATAATTGGATGGGAGGGATTTGTCACCCTTTTAAGGAACTGGCTGGATATGAGCAAATTTCAACAGAAGGAAAACACCTCTGGAATAAGAAAGTGAAAAAAGACGGCAAAGAATAGGAGTAAGTTCAGGAGCACAGGTTTTGGAAACAAGTGGAGAAATACCATCGGGACCTGGAGCTTTCTTAGCATCAAGATTCGTCAAAAGCCTTCTGACATCCTTTTGACGGAAGACCACAGGAGGCAATGAATGGGGCATGTTGGGAATGGTGGGAGGTGTTTTACCAGGATCATTAATACAAGAGTTGGAAGAAAAATGAGATGCTAGCAGGTCAACTTTATCCTTGGCTGAAGTGACAACAGAACCATCTGGTTTTGATAGAGGTGGGAGCAGATGTGGTCAAAAGTTGCCACCAATAGCTTTGACAAGAGACCAGAATGCTTGGCTCCCATTAGGGTAAGAAGCAAGTTTTCTACTCTTAGACTGTTTAAAATCTAGTTTAGACTGATTAATTAATAACTGCTTTACAATTGTTGCGAGCTTTGGTGTAGGCAGAAAATGAAACTGAAGAATTAGAAACGAGCCAGTTACGATATGCAACATTCTTCTGTTGAACAGCCTTAGCACATTTATTTGAAAACCAAGATTTAGATAAAGGACGAGATTTTAAAGCAGAGTTTGGGATAAAGGATTCCATTCCTGCAAGAATAATTTCACTGACACGATCTGAGCAAACGTTGACATCAGAAGTTTTGAAACAGTAATCTGACCAAGGAAAAGAAGGAAAGAAATCTTGCAGGTCGTCCCATTTTGCATTCTTGTAATGCCAAACAACACGAGGTTGTGAATAGCCATGAGATAAAGCCTCCATTAGAGAAGAGACAATCACCAGGTTGTGATCTGAAGTGCATAAAGGACCTCTCACTTCGGCCGTGTACTTAGAAGGGTTGTTTGTGAGAAAAAGATCAAGGGTTGTTTGTAAGAAAAAGATCAAGCGTGTTGTTGGCTGTACAATTAGGATTGTCCGGTATTCTTGTAGGTAAATGATCAATCTGTGCAAGGTCATTAGTAATTGCAAAAGCCTCAGCATCTCTTCCAGCTGGGTCGGTGTGACTAGAAAAATGGAAGCCAGCTGGAGTTGTGAAAATTAAAATCACCAAGGAAAATTACCTCACTGTTAGGAAAGTTGGACTGGAGAAAGTCAAGTTGCAAAGACAGGAAGTCAAACAGCTCCAAGCGATTAGTGGAGTTGGGAGAACGGTAGAGAGACTTTAAGCCAGAGAAGATCAAAGAAAGGAGATTCCAAATTTCAAAGTCTCTGACAGGAAATATCAGAACGGACATATGCACAAGTACCACCTTTGAGGGCGAAAGGAATCATACAGCGAATAATTTGGGCATCTGAGATGAGCAGTAGTTGAATCTACCGATAACTGAGATTCTGTCAGAAAGAGTACATGGGGGTTTGGCAGACTGCAAGTGGAAATGGACAGAAGGCGAAAAATAAAGAGCAAGGTAAACACTGACAAGGAAAAAACTGAGTATACTAAGTTATGCAAAGCCATTAGAAAGAGACTCAGAGAGGACATAAGAAGATTTAACACAAGAAATGTAGAACAAGCATTAAGGGAAAACAAAGGATTTAAATCAGCAGCCATGAGCAGTAATACAGAAAGACAAATGATACTGAAACTGAAGAATAGCGATGGTGTACTTATAAACAGCAGAGAAGGCATAATTCAAATAGCAGAAGACTACTATAGAGAATTATACAAGGAGCGAGGGAATGATGCCAGCAGTGGGGAAGATGGATTGAAAAGTACCAACACATACGACATACCCGATATTCTTCCTGATGAGGTAGAACATGCATTGAAGAAAATGAAGAATCAAAAAGCACCAGGGGAAGATGAAGTTGCTGTAGAGTTGTTAAAATTGGGAGGAAGAGACATAACACAAAAACTGGCAAGGCTCTTCACAAAGTGCATTAGAAAGGAGATAAATCAGAAATTGGAAATTATAGGCCAATTAGCTTGTTATCCCACATCTACAAGTTAGTCACAAGGGTCATTACTAACAGATTAGAAAAAATACTTCATGAGAATCAACCGAAAGAGCAAGCTGGCTTTAGGACAGGATTCTCAACTATGGATCACCTTCGTGTAATATCACAGCTAATGGAGAAAGCAAATGAATATAAAATACCATTATGCCTGGCATTTGACTCCATACAGCATAAGGAAATGTAAATCCCTTAAACTTTGGCTTGGAAGTTTTGCTCGAGAAACTCGTATGGCTTGTTGAAGTGAGAGTTACGGGAAATCAAGCAAGTGCCAATTTCACCATTGCCAGATTTATAAATGTCTGCATATTATAATCTTAATTTAATTTTGTTATTTATGGATTATATCAAGTACTATACTAGGATAACCATATTTTATAAAATAAATAATAGGATACACCTGCCACAAATCAATTTCATGACTGACAGTGCAATTGTATATGCACATACAAATCATGAACATGTAACTGCCACCCAAGTTATTTTAAGTAAGTCAAACCATAATCTCTCAAAGATGATTATGCTTTAACTTGCAATGCAGGTGTACAATATGAACTCCTATCTGTTGGGTACAGATGGTTTACCAGTAAACACCATTTCATTGAGATTGTTTTCTAAAAATTTAAATACTCTTTCACTGAAATATAACATAAGTAATGGCTTACTTATGTAATGTATAGAATGTAAAAATTATCACATAACTTTAACTAAATGCTGCTGTTGAAAAAAAACAAAAATAAGGCTATTTGACAACTTGTTTCATCTTCCCTAAGGCAACAGGACTTCTTTCTCAAAACTAGGGTGTCTGGTCATCCTAATTTATGTAGTTTTTGTATAATTAGCAATGTTAACATTTTCATATATTTTCACTGATTTTAATCCATTAGATATGGAAACAAGGCACTTTTGGATATTTAGTTTTTTTTTGGTTTTGTTTTTTTACCAACAAACAGAATACAGAAGAAGGAAAGTGAAACAACTCACATTTCTAAAATTAGGATTATTTCAGAAGGAGTCTCATACACTTCATATAAATGAACAATGTGTGGATTATTGTGACTGATCTTTAACACGTACACTTCATGCATTATTTCATGGCGGATATCTGCTGCACGTCTACGTTTCCTAATGCACTTTGCAGCATAATCATAACCAGTCTCTTTGTGCCGACACCGCCGAACTGCTGCAAATTTTCCCCTGTACAAAGAAAAAACAAAATATATGTAATAAAAAAAAAAGGTGCACACAACACAAAGCTTATATTATTAAAAATTTTAAATCCTAAAACATGCAGTGAAGCTGCTGGTGAGTTTGGGCATTCTATAAACTAATGGATCATAAATCATAAAACTTTCTGTAATATCTCATAATTGGGACACTGCCCTTTGTGGCAGCATAACACATCACTGTCTGCCACTCAATTCCGATTGACAACTGCAAGAATTTATAATGTCCTTTTCAGTCTAGACTTTAGTTATCCGATCTCAGGAGGTTGTTTTGATTGATTGATTTGGTAGTTGTTGGCGCATCGGCTTCTGTGGCCATATTGCACCTTCCAAGATTTTTTGCAGTACTTTGATCCAAGCCCGAGGCGGGAATCGAACCCGCGACCTTTGGGTTGCCGGGCAGGTACTTTACCCACTCGGCTAGCCCAGTCGGCTCAGGAGGTTGTAGAAAATTATTGCATTTCAAGGCAACAGTGCAGTCTCGGTGGTAGTGCACACCGGAATAAGTAATGATAGTCTTCTCTTTTAGTGAAGCATTACTTATTCGAGTTAGTGCAACACATGGCAACTCGTGAAGGAGGAGCACAATATGAGATATAGATAAAATGATGCCCCCTTCAAACTGAGAACGTAGTTTTTTCGTTTAAGAGTTTTCTATGATGTATTCACACCAATATTATATAGAATATTTACTCTTAAACACATGATGCATCAATCTTTATTTAAATAAGAAAAAATAGATCGAATTAATTGAAAAATGAGAATTATTTTATTTGACATTCTTTATTATATGATGCTTTCTTTATTATCTTTATTACAAAAAAAAAAATTGTGAATGATGTTACCGTCCTGAATAAGGTAAATGTTGGAAATGATCACAGAATGGCAAGATGTACACTTGATATAGATGTCGAAAAGGAAAGGAAAAAACTGACTTGAGTAAACAATACAAAGGTCTTTGAGATAAGAGAGGAGAAAAAGCAGTATGTACTGGAACTTAAGAACATGTTTGAGCTTCTGCAGACTGCTCAGGACCAAGATATCAACGAGGAATATTACAACTTTCTGAAAGTGATAAAGCCCAAGAAACCTATAGGGAAACAGAAATCCAAAGAAGAAAAAATTAATCAAGAAAACCGAAGACGACAAATGACAGGGAGAAAATTGAGTACACTGAGTTATGCAAAGTCATTAGAAAGAGACTCAGAGAGGACATAAGAAGATTTAACACAAGAAAAGTAGAACAAGCATTAAGGGAAAACAAAGGATTTAAATCAGCAGCCATGAGGGGTAATACAGAAAGACAAATGATACTGAAACTGAAGAATAGCGATGGTGTACTTATAAACAGCAGAGAAGGCATAATTCAAATAGCAGAAGACTACTATAGAGAATTATACAAGGAGCGAGGGAATGATACCAGCAGTGGGGCAGATGGATTGCAAAGTAGCAACACATACAACATACCCGATATTCTTCCTGATGAGGTAGAACATGCATTGAAGAAAATGAAGAATCGGAAAGCCCCAGGGGAAGATGAAGTTACTGTAGAGTTGTTAAAATTGGGAGGAAGAGACATAACACAAAAACTGGCAAGGCTCTTCACAAAGTGCATTAGAAAAGGTGTGACGCCTAAGCAGTGGAATAATGCAATCATAGTTTTGCTGCATAAGAAAGGAGATAAATCAGAAATTTTGAAATCATAGACCAATTAGCTTGTTATCCCACATCTACAAGTTGTTCAGAAGGGTCATTACTAACAGATTAGAAAGAATACTTGATGAGAATCAACCGAAAGAGCAAGCTGGCTTTAGGACAGGTTTCTCAACTATGGATCACCTTCACGTAATATCACAGCTAATGGAGAAAGCAAATGAATATAAAACACCATTATGCCTGGCATTTGTGGATTATGAAAAGGCATTTGACTCCATACAGCATAAGGCAATGTTTCAGGCACTGGAAAGACAAGGCATAGATACACCATATATTATGATTTTGAAGAAAATATATTAGAGTGCTACCTCCTTTATTAGACTAAACAAAGACAGTAGGAAATTTAAAATCGAGAAAGGAGTTCGACAAGGAGACAATATCTCCGAAGCTGTTTACTGCTGCCCTTGAGGAAGCTTTCAGAAGATTAGACTGGGCGCAGAAAGGAGTCAATGTGAACGGAGAGTACCTAAACCATTTACGATTTGCAGATGACATTGTGGTCATAAGCCACGATCCCAACGAATTAGAGGAAAATCTTAATCAGTTATGCACAGTTAGTAAGATTTTGGACTAAAGATGAATATGGCTAAAACAAAAGTAATGATGAACAAGTATGCCACAGAAAGGGAAATAATGATTGAAGGAGCAGTAATTGGAAAGGTGGAGTCATATAATTATCTGGGACAAGTTATTAGCTGTAATAATAATAAATGGCTGGGAGTCAAGAGAAGAATAAATTTTGGATGGATAGCATTCAGGAAATATAGTCACATACTGAAGAGCAATATCCCAGTTTGTCTGAAACGTAAAATAATGAACCAATGTATACTCCCCACCATGACTTATGGAAGTGAAACTTGGGCACTCACCAAAAGAATGGAAGAAAAACTGAGAACTACACAGTGAAGAATGGAACGAATTATACTGGGAATCAGACTGTTAGATAAGAAGAGAAACACATGGATTAGGCAGCAAACTCAAGTAAAGGACATTCTTATCAAAACTAAAGAACTAAAATGGTCTTGGGCAGGACACATAGCTCGAAGACATGATGACAGATGGACTAAGAAAATAACAGAATGGTACCCAAGAGGAGCTAGAAGAAAACCTGGAAGACAAAGGCGGAGATGGATAGATGAAATTCATGAATTTTTGGGTAGTAAATGGATGGCCAGTGCTCAAAACAGAAGGAACTGGAAAGTTGCTGGAGAGGCTTTCATCCTGCAGTGGATTGAAAATGGCTGATGATGATGATGATGATGATTATATGATGAACAATGTAAAGTTGAATCAAGTTTATTGAAATTAACTATTTTTCAGTTTTACGAATTAAGAATGAATCCAGTATTGTTTGTTTTTTTTGTTACCGCCCCCCCCCCATATTTTTTAGATAAAATTGTGTTGTAGCATTTAGTTAAGTCTTAAACTACCACTTAACTTTTGCTGCACGATCATGAAGAGGGTCATTCTCACAAAAATATTAAGTGCTTAGTCAATATTTTTCAAGGGGTTTCTTTAATTTTTAAATCCTCATAACTGCAGGGACTCAGACTATGAATACTTGGATACCTGGGGACGCCCTGTATAAGGCTTAATGTAAAAGTTCACAGAGACTTTTGTTGGGTCAATGGGTTGAGAAATAATAGTTGAAGTTTAACATTGACAAATGCCAGATATGGCATATGGGGAGCAGTAAACCCAGAGTAACTTATCAACTATATGGTACTACAATCAGGGTAGTGGAAAATGAAAAACATCTGGGGGGGGGGGGGTAATTGTACAGTCAGTTACAGAGGAAGACAGCATTAGTAATGGCATATGATGCAAGAAAGCAAGCTTATACAGCATCAGTCAAACAAAAAACCACTTCCCATTCACCCATAGCTCTTGCAATCTTGTAAAAAATCAAGCTGTATATAAGTGACCAACTACAAAGAACAGAGAAATGAATGAACAAGAAGTACAACCCAGTGCAGCTGAAGTGGAAGGAAATGAGGTTGTGATATTCAGAATAGAAGAGTGGAATAAAACACTAGAATTAGAGGGAAGACCCAAAAGAATCCTGTGGCAAGTCAGAGACCAATCAGCGATAATACCAGATTATGTCAACAACAATGAAGTAACACTAGATATCATCCACACATCCATTTAATGTGCCACTGTAGCAACCACCAAGGTGAACAGAAGAGAAACCACAGAACCAGAGAAAAGAAAATGCAAAGAAAATGCCACCACCAGCTTGGTAAAGAAGACTACAGCAGAAGAAAAAGACATAAGAGTGAAGATAGGGCAAATGATCCAGTACCAAAGGGTAACAGAAGTAAGAAGCTGATCGGAAAAGTGAAGACCATCCTCAAGAAAGACAGCATCCACAGCCAACACAAGATCTATAATCAGAGGACCAAAGAATACCTTGAAACTCCTGGCACTCAGCAAGAAACTTCAACAATACAGGGAGAGTGCTCAGAAGAAAACAGATATCTGGATATTAGCATTAGTAGAGGCATATGATGCAAGAAAGCAAGCTTATGCACAGCATCAGCCAAAAAAAAAAAAAAAAACCCCTTCCACTTCACCCCTCCGTTCATTCGAAATACCTGTCCAGCTGAGCCTTAAGTGGTGCCTAGTCACCAGACACTGTAATTTTCAAAACTTAAGCCTTTCTTCGTAAGAGCAACCCTACGTTCCGTTCACTAACCTTGTTGCCCTTCTCTGTACATGTTCCATCAGCTCTACATCCTTATTGAAATGAGGCCTCCAGACTTGTATACAGTACTCAAGGTGCGGCCTGACCATTGCCTTATACAAGGGAATAATCACCTCCCTATCCCTGCTAGAAAAATTCCTGTATATCATTGATAAGACACCATAAGCTACTCTTGCAACCTGTCTGCACTGCTCAGAGAACTTCATATCTGCCTGCACAATTACCCCCAGGTCCTTTTCATTCTCTACCACTGTCAGTGTAGTACCACAGAGTTGATACATTGCTCTGGGGTTGCTGTTTCCCATATGTAGTACTTAACATTTGTCAATGTTAAACTTCATTTGCCACCTCTCAGCCCATCTGCTCAACCTTTCCAGATCCTGTTGCAGCAGCATAGCGTCAGTAGCGTCCTTAACAACCCTGCCAACCTTTGTATCGTCTGCAAACTTGGACATTAAGCTTGATATACCATCATCAATATTATTTATAAATACAGAAAACAACAATGGACCCAACACTGAACCCTGAGGGACTCCACTAATAACATTAGTCCACAATGAGCAGTGTCCATGGAGGATGATGGAGGTTCGGCGCCTCCGTAGCCAGGTGAGCAGGAGCAGCAGTGCGTAGCACACGCTTCTTGATTAGACCAGGGTTCGAGCCCGTGAGCCACCAAATACGGAGGATGCGGAAAGGTCAGGGAATGACCACTGCATATTCCTGGAGCAATATGGCCTTAGTTGCTAATGCTCCTAAAAACCAAATAACAACAGCTCCTAAAAACCAACTAACAAAACAAACAATGGAGGTTCAAAATCTAGAACACAAGGAAATCAAGGCCCACCTCATCAAGAAATACCATTAGAGACTGAGAATCCTGCTAAAATCAAAGCTGAATGGCAGTAATATGATCGAATCCATAAACATCTATGCAGTCCCACTACTAATACTCCTTGCATATCACAAATTGGACCAACATAATCAACTCCAACAGTGAGTTGGAGTTGATTATGAGATCAACCAGGATAATGATGACCAAGAGTCACCAATACTGCCCGAAATCATTTATCGTGAGACTGACCAAAGTCCAGAAAGAAGGGAGGGAAGGACTTAAAAGACCTTACTGAACAACAAAATAGTTAAGAACCTGAGTGATTACTTCCAGGAAAACATAGTGCCAATCTACCAAGCCATAAGGAAGACAGACAAATGGCACATACCATTCAATCTCAATAAGGAAGCCCACTCTCACACAACACTCAGAAGAAACAAAGAAATATAATCAAAGAAAGCACTCCATTGCAGACATTACAATGACATCCATCGAGGCTACATAGATAGAATGGCTTCAAATGCACAGCTGATGAGCGTGAAGCTCTACTCTGATACCAAAGGATTCATGCTCGGCATCTCAGACCATGTAATCGGCACCAGGAACTATATCATAGCCAAGGATCCCGGAGTGACTGACAACATATTATAATTTAGGACATATGGAAACAAGTAATGACCATCCCGATTACTACGTCAACCACCTGCATGGTGCCAAAGAATCTCAATAAGAACCTAGCAGCAATAGGGCCCCCAGAGAACACTTACATGGAAGTTCAGAAAACTCCTCAACCAATAATGGTTAACTGGATATAAACACCTCATGCACCTGGTACCAGTACCCATTGCAGGATGGGGAAAAAGGGAGAAAGAGACAATAATAATTGAAACAAGAAGCATTTTATACAATTAGCCCTGAGGTATTCACAGGATTTGACAAATGTGCTTTAATTGTTGGTCAATGTTATGGACTAAAACTTTCGGTATTCCTAATTATTGTTTAGTTAGAATTATAACTAAATTAGAACCGAGGAAAGAGCCTGTCAAATGACAACCTTTTTATTTTTGCCTTCTGCCTCATCACGTTGGTTTCGGTTTCAGAGTAATATAAACATATTTCACCAATTTACTGAATGGTCTGCTACAGAATTGGATAATCAGTTTTATGTCTAATCAAATAGTAAAACAAATGTTAAATTTCTCAAAAATTTGAAGATCATATTCAGTACTTTAAAAATTCTTATGGATGACATTTTATTATAAGGAAAGGAAGCATTGTTGGCCTGTGTATTTTTGTTTGAATGGCTTCTTTCTAAAATTTTTTTTAATATATTTTGGCTGAAGTAGAAAATGTACAGCTTATCCTACTCAATTTGAACATGTTACATGAGTACTGAGAGCCAGTATGGACTCCTGGGCAAACAGCCTAACCGATTCTGCCTTTCCCCTCTTTCTTCTCTAGATGCACCCCCCCCCCAGAATACTCCAGATGATCTTCCCCCAGAGCAATATGACCAACTGCCTTTCATTTGATTGCAAATGTACTGAGAGCCCCAGAATGTAAAGCAAAAAATTCGCATACACAAGATCTTTCCCTGGTATCCTTGTCATATTCAAATTCATTTTGTTCATTTTTCGTTTGATTTTAAGAAATAGACTTCCTCTTTCTGCAGTTTCATCTACACTTCCCTATTTGCATACTCGTATATATATACAAGTTAGTATATATACGAGTGTCGTGTAGGCCACAGTACACGAGCGATTATTCTCGCAAATCTCAATCACGGTGGTCCAGATTTGCAAGACAAAAATTACCAATAAAGACTTGCCTGCAGGCTGCAATAAATGAAACAAAAACACAAAATTTATCATTTTTTTAATTTAATTTTTAAATTTAACGCCAAATTTATCATTTTTAAGTTTTAAGAATAATTATTTAGCAAGAAATAAATCTATGTACTAAAATCGTGAGGCCCGAATCCGTAACAAAAACTATATGTGCGTGGCCACCTATGTGTGAATATAAAATGGAACAAATCTTTCCATCACAAAAACTATATGTGCGTGGCCACCTATGTGTGAATATAAAATGGAACAAATCTTTCCATCACAATCTCTCCCACAGATTAAAAAAAAAAATTTAATATATATATTTATTTATTTATTTTCTATTTATATATTATATAACTTATCATCAAAAGAAATTAATGAATATTCAAGAAAAACAAACAGAAAATTATTTACAAAAACAAAAAAGAAAGAAAGGAATTCTTATACCTCTGTAAATAAACTTTACGCCTATTGCCTACTCTATTTTTATTTTTGTGTATATTTATCAGACATCAAGACATTTCCCGAATTGCGAAGTCAAATTATGTTTTGCTATTATTAATAGATTGATATACACAGGGTGTCTCAAAAATATTGGTAAAAACATTTAGGGGAGGTAAGTAACATCTAAAGGAATGTGAATCGCATAGGAACTCATAACGGGAAATGTCACTGTAAGTCTGTACACTGCGCTGTTCATCAGTTCGCGAGAGGGAAATTTTCTGGTTTACTCATTCAAGCAGTAGTCACCGCACGAAGACCATGCATCAATATACGAACTGTGAGCTGGCAGACATGCACCTAGTCTATGGATTAGAAGAGGGTCCACACGGTGTGCGCCCCATGCGGCACAACATCGTTTCACAATAAATGTGCGAGCAGGTATGTCGGTGACTGCTTAGTCGGCCCATACCTGTTACCATCCCGCATGAACTTCGCTAAATATCGGATCTTTCTTGAACAAGTTCTACCAGGGTTACTTGGCGATGCTCCAGCAAATGTGAGATGCAACATTTGGTTTCAATATGACGGGGTGCCTGCCCATTATGGAAGGTGTGTTCGTGACCATTTGAACAGGCGTTTTGGACATCGATAGATTGGCCGTGGTGGACCCGTTGTCTGGCCCCCACACTCACCTGATTATCAAGCCTTGATTTCTTTCTGTGGGGGCCCTCAAATCTGAAGTGTATGAATCGCCTGTGGAGACGGAAATGGATCTCGTGGCGAGACTTGCTGCACTGCTGCTACTGTCAAAGAAACTCCAGGTGTGTTCGACCGTGTCCGCCAATCCATGCTGCGTCGGTGTCACGCATGCATCGCGTCTCTTGGTGGAACCTTCGAGCATCTGTTGTAACATCATGAAATGCATTCATCTCTTACTCCATTGTTAATATTATGCCAAATAAATGTTTGCCACTAATTACTGTCTTGTGTCATTTCTGCTTCTTGTGCCTCTGTTACTACTTCCCTGTGACGTTTCCGGTTATGGGTTCCTATGTGATTCACATTCCTTTAGATGTTACCTACCTCCCCTAAACGTTTGTACCAATATTTTTGAGACACCCTGTATATTCAATCTATTTCCTTTTACGCCAACATGTTTGTTCTTCATCATACTGTGCTCGGTCATGGCTTTAGAATGTGAAACTGACAAAATCAATTTATTAATTTAATCAAATGAACCAATTATGTATATCAATGAATAAAATCTGAAGACAGAATTTTCGCTGTGCTGCTTAACACAGAAAGGGAAGAGGGATTTGCACTCGTAAGTATGGTTGGAAACTATTTTGTGCACCACTACATTGTATATTTAATCAATGTTTGAGAAACTGTACAGTTATTTGGATTTCATTTAAAAATAAAGTTTTAGTTTTTACACTTGGGATAAAGTGTTCTTATCAACTAAAATTAATATGCTATCATCTGTGGTTCATGACTGTGTATGCTAGATTCTAAATTCAAATCACTTACAGCTACACAAAACTATTTTTAATATTAAATACGCATTAAATATGCATTTATTACACAGAAAATAATGAGAAATCTATCAAAATAAAACACCCGCACAATTCTGAACATGGTAAGGACAATGAATCATGTCAACTTTACCATGTACGGTATACTGTACACTAATATCGAGGTTATGCCACCTCACTGCCTTCTTCAACAGAACAAAAGGGTGGGAAAGCAGCTTTACAGCTATTATTGCTTGCCCTTTCTGGTCACGCAACTGCAGTATCATATCGGTGAATAACGACCTATTAATGAAGAAAAATGCAGTAGTCACAGGATTTAGCTAGATGCGATTCACACGGTGGAAACTTATTTAAAAATGATGAAATAACAGGTACAAATGAAATATATATTTGTTGAAAATTCCAGTAAATCAGGGCCACTTTACACACAAACCCAAGCAACACCAGAACTCTGAATGCACCGGAGCGAATAGCCGTTATGGTTAATCATACACACATGGGTCATCTTTTCTGTTAGGTATTGTGCCTAGCGTCACAAAAAAACAGCTATCCAGAAAATATAATTCAACAAGATGATCGAGACCATTCTCAATATTTATAAAGATAATAGAATAAAAAGTAAGATCTAATCAAAAAACTGAATTGGAAACAATAAATTCAGGGGTGACAGGGATGTGGACTGTCCCCATTTTCAACACCCATATAAATCAGGAATGCGCAACCTTTATAAATGGTAGGCCAAAAAAACGTACCTTCAGACATGCAGGCCAATTTTTTTTTTATCTATCCATGGTTTTTGGGGTTATTAAAATTATGTATAATGAAAAAATTGTCATTAATAGTGTTATGTTATTTATTGTAATATTAATACATACATGCACGTATAATCAATTTTATTAATAGGAAAAACTGAATACAAATTCAAGATAAAATTACAAAAATACAATTATAGGCTTTTTTCAGATTGTAACTAAGTTTTATTTTTATAACGTTATAATACTGATTACGCATACAGGTCTGGAGGCCTCATTTTAGGAAGAATGTAGAGCTGCTGGAACGAATACAGAAAAGGACAACAAGATTGGTGAGTTAAAAAAAAAGGGTTGCTGTTACCAAGAAAGGCTTGAGTTCTGCAAGTTTTAGCATCTGGAGACTAGGCACCTGCGAGGTGATCTTACCTGAGGCGTATAAGGCCTTGAATGGTTTGAGCAAGCTCAATAGTGATGGGATTATTCCTCTTGCTCAGATTACTTATCTGAGGGGAAAAATTCAAATTAAGGAAAGAAGTTGTTGAATAAATATGCAGATGACTGGCTGGGTGAAATGGGAAGTGTGTTTTTTTTTTTTGGCTGATGCTGTATTAAGCTTGCTTTCTTGCATCATATGCCTCAAATAATCTGTAGTAAGTCTTTATCAATAAAATAAAACACACTTGTTCGACAACCCGTCTGGACATAGTAACACATGAATCACCTGTTTATCTGCAGGCACTCTCAATTGACACAGTGTTAATTCAGGTTCTCAGCTTCATGTGATCATTCTCATTGATGATCACACAGCACTGAGTGTTGTCAGATGTCAGGATCTAAGTCAAAGAGCTACTGCTGGCCCACACGGTTTCTTCCATCATTACTGTGATGAATCGTGGGTGTATGGCTGTAAACAAATAAATGATCTTTACTAATATGAGTAATCTCACTAGGTGGTAGATGACTCTCATCAACCAGTGAAATACCACGACTTTGCTTATTGGACGCTTGAAGTGGTGAACCCATGATGCAGTATGACTGATGACTTTGAGGTTATGATGGATATCATGGCAAGATCCAATCTTCTTTACATTTCGAGGGTACAGCTCTAAAACGGTGTTCACATGCTGGCTGCTAGTTAGCACACTAGACCGATCCTATTGGTAACTCTTTGGGAGGCTTCTGGATCAGCTAGTGTATAATCTTGCTACCCCTACTCTGCCAGACAGTGACTGGAGGTAGTCCGAGTAGGGCATTGTCGAGGCCACGTTATGTCAAGGATCTGGGTATATTCTTACTATGTGTACGCCTTATCCAAAATTTTCATTATTTCATACAGCATTTCCACCCACTTTTTCTTACTATTGAATACACCATGAATTGTCATACAAATAGAGTAAGCTTATCTGCAAAAAGATCCTCCCAAACACTTCCTAGTTCATTTCACAAATATAAGTGGTCTCAATTCTAATCTCAACCATGTCCATTTCGACTTGCAGTATGCCAAACCCCATATACTTTTCTGACAGAATCTCAGTTATCAGTGGATTCAACCACTGCTCATTTCAGTTCCCCAAATTATTTGCTGTATGATTCCTTTTGCCTCAAAGGTAGTACTTGTGCATATATCTATTCCAATATTCCCTGTCAGAGACTTGGTAATTTGGAATCTCCTCTTTTCGATTTTCTCTTGCTGCAAATCTCTCTACCTCATTCTGTCAAATTCATCTGTTGTCTTTACCGTTCTCCCAACTCCACTAATTACTTGGAACTCTGACTTCCTCTCTTTGAAACTTCACTTTCTCCAGTCCAACTTTTGTAACAGTGAGGTGATTTTCCTTGGTAATTTTAATGTTCACAACTCCAGCTGGCTTCCGTTTTCTAGTCACACCGACCCAGGTGGTAGAGATGCTGAGACTTTTGCAATTACTAACGACCTCACACGGATTATTATTTTACCTACAAGAATATCGGGCAATCCTAACCATACAGTCAACATGGTTGATCTCTTCCCAACCTTGTGTTGTTTGTCATTACAAGAATTCAAAATGGGATGACATGCAAGATTTCTTTTCTTCTTTTCCTTAGTTGGACTACTGTTTCAAAACTTCTGATGTCAATGTTTGCTCAGATCATGTCAATGAAATTATTCTTGTAGGAATGGAATCCTTTATCCAACACTGCACTTGAAAATAGTCCTTTATCTAAACCTTGGTTTTCCAATAAATGTGCTAAGGCCATTCAGGAGAAGAATGTTGCATATCGTAATTGGTTTGTTTCCAATTCTTCAGTTTCATTTTATGCCTACACCAAAGCTTGCAACAATTGTAAAGCAGTTATTAATCAGTCCAAACTAGATTTTGAACAGGCTAAGAGTAGAAAACTTGCTTCTTGCCCTAATGATAGCTGAGGATTCTGGTCTCTTGCCAAAGCTATTGGCCGCTACTTTTGTCCAACTCTGCCAAAACCAGATGGCTCTGTCACTTCAGCCAAGGATAAAGCTGACCTGCTACCATCCCATTTTTCTTCCAACTCATGTATTAATGATCTTCGTAAAACACCTCCCACATTTCCCAACCCGCTCCATTCAATGTCTCCTGTGGTCTTCTGCCAAAAGGATGTCAGAAGGATTTTGATGAATCTTGATGCTAAGTAAGCTCCATCTCCTGATGGTATTTCTCCATTTGTTCTCAAAACCTGTGCTCCTAAACTTACTCCTGTTCTTTGCCGCTTTTTTTCACTTTCTTATTCCAAATGTGTTTTTTTTTCTGCTTAGAAATTTGCTCATATCCAGCCAGTTCCTAAAAAGGGTCACAAATCCCTCCCATCCAATTATCATCCCATTGCAATTACTTCTACTCTTTCTGAAGTAATGGAGAAATCAATTAACTGCCAACTCCTAAACTACCTAGAAACCTTCCTTCTGCTCAACGATCGCCAGTATGGATTCCGCCAGTGTTGATCCACTGGTGTTAATCCGGCTTATGTTACCAATTTATGGTCAAATTCAATGGAAACGTTTGGTGAAACACAAGCAGTTGCTCTAGACATCTCAAAGGCTTTCGATCGTGTTTGGTATAAAGGTCTTCTAAACAAGCTTCCATCTTACAGTTTGCCAACTGTTTTTAGTAATTGGTTATCCAGTTTTCTCTCTGATCACTCACTAAGGGTGATGGTAGATGGCTCTGTCTTCTAACTTCTCCACTAATGCCGGTGTCCCCCAAGGTTCAGTTCTTTCCCCCACTCTTTTCCTCTTGTATATCAATGACCTTCTTCCATTGACTGGAAATCCTATCCATAGTTTTGCCGATGATAGCACATTGCATTCAACTTTCCATTTTGAGAAACCTTGTCCTGCTCAATCAGCTTCAACTTCTCGAAAATCTGCTGCCAATTCCTTAAATGCCAATCTTCGTGTAATTCTTCAGTGGGGAAAAGACAACTTAGTTGATTTCAACCCTTCTAAAACTCAAGTCTTGTCTTATATCTCGCAAAAATGATTCTTCTGCTCCTATGCTTATCTTTGTGACACTCCGATTTCTAGACAAGTTGATATATCTCTTTTGGGAATTACCCTGACTTCTAATCTCTCTTGGCACAAGCACATTACAAATATTGCTTCCTGTGCATTTAAAAAACTTGGTTTTCTCTTTCACTCTCGGTGTTACTTTTCTTCCAAACAGCTGTTCACTCTGTACAAATCGCAAATCCGCCCCAGCATGGAATATTGTTCCCACATCTGGGGTAGTGCCCCCAAAACCTCTCTCGAGCTTCTAGATTCTATAGGTTAGTTAAGTTAATTAATGCCTCATCTTTAACAGAGTCTCTCTACTCGCTGTGTCATAGACATACTGTTTCTGCGGCATGCCTTTTCTACAGATACTTCCCTGGGTACTGTTCTTCTGAATTGGCTTCTATAATTCCCGCTCTCTCTTTCATAACAGTCCAAACATGTGCCAGCACCAGCCAACCTCCATTTACTGTCCAACTTCAAACTCACAGAACCAACTTTTCACCTTCTGTGTTTATTCATTCAACTGCCGTTTTCTGGAACAACCTTCCTTTACATGTCTTTCCTGAAAATTAGTCTACAGAAGTTCAAGTCTAATGTCAACAAATATCTTCTCTCGTCTTCTCAACCTCCAAACCAAGCACTATAGGTTCTAATACCTCTTATGTTTTGGATTTTCAAAAAAAAAAAAAAAAAAAAAAATTACAAGGTATGCCATACAATCCGATCATGGCAGTGGCCAGGATAACCTGGAAACAAAGTCCTCTCAAATGGAAGGAAGTCTGTTTTCAACAATTTGTGTTTCGTCGCATTTTTAAAACAAATAATTTTATTGAGCAGCAAATTTGCATCACATTTTGTTTAAAATTAGAGAAAAATGAAACAGAAACCTATGAAATGTTAAAAAAAATAATAAAAAAAAAAGTTCGGAGAAGATGTCATTCGAAGGCATTAAAGATTCCACTTATCGGTTGACAGGTAAGTGGCCTATTCGAAGATAATCCTTGCTCTGGCTGCTCTTCAATTTCAAAGGAATGGATGACAACTATCTGAGAAGTTGCTACTGAAACTTTTCTTATGAGACATCAATCAATTTTAACACAAGAAAGTGTGATGCATTTCAGCCCAGTTTGTGCCTCTCATCTTCAACAATGTAGGGTTAATAGTTATAGCATATCAAAATCTTCATCAACTTCTTGATGCTGACCATACTTGGTTTCTTCCCTCATTACTGGTGATGCACATGGGTGTATACCTATGACTCGGAAACAAAGGTGGAATTTTTTCAACTCAAGTCTCCATCTTGCAAAGAAACATAACCCAAATGCTTATCATGCTTATAGTATTTTTGACTTACAGAGCATTGTTTATTATGAATTTTTCCCGTATGGTAAAACAGTGAATCAGAATACTATAAAAACTTATTCTCTGTGCAAGATAAATTTTTAATATTAATTAACTTGACTGCCCTATTTTGAATATTCCAGAAGCATGAGAAAGGTTTTAGAGCAGAATCCCAAATGTGCAAGTAACATTCTACAGTAGGGAGAATTTAAAATTTGTAGAGCAAGTAGCTGTTCAGAAGAAAAATAATAGAGACCCAAAAAGATAATCGCTTTTGATGCAGAAGATGCAATATTTGTGATGTGCATATGCACAAGACATATTGGAAGTCAGGGTAATCACTAAACAGAGATGTAATCTTGTCTAGAAAGTTGACTGTCATCCAAGATGAGCAGAGGAGAAGTAGACTCCTTATTGTGAGATAAGACAGGATTGAGTGTTAGAAGTTCTGAAATCAACTAAGTTATCTTTGTCTCACTAGAGAATTGCCTGGATATCAGTACTTAAGGAACTGGTAGTGGATACTGAAGAAATTGAAGCTGTTTGTAGAGGACAGGGTTTCTCCAACTGGAAGGTGGAATATCACGTGCTCTCAACAGCCCAAACCTATGGATAGGATTTCCGGTCAATGAAAGATCATTAATATACAAGAGCAATATTTGGGAGAAAGAACAGAACCTTAGGAAACACCAGCATTGGTGGAGCAGTTTCAAGGCAGAATTATGTATCTTCACATGTAGTGAGCAATCTCATAGAAAACTGGATACCCAATTGCAAAAAAAAAAAAAAAGTCGGCAATTCATAAGATATTGGAACATGTTTAGAAGCCCTTTATGCAAGCATAACGAACAATACTTAAATGTCAAGAAACACTGCTTGAGTTTCACCACATATTTTTAACAAGTATGTAAAAAGATTAGTAACACAAGCCAATAACATCACAAGTGAACCGACCCTGCCTTAATCCATATTGGTAATGATTGATCAGATTGAAAGTACAGCACAAGTTTGCAGTTGGATTTCTCCATTATTTTGAAAGAACAGACAAATGTAATTGGACAATAATTGTAAGTTGTGATCTGAGGTGTCTAGAGGATGACTAATATTGACCGTGTACTATGAAGGATAGTTGGTCCAGAAAAGATTAAGAGTGTTGGATATGCAGTTAGGATTCTCTGATATCCTAGTAGGTAAATGTGTTAGGTCATTGACAAAAACCGCGGCATCTGGCCAACTGGATATCCGTGAACTATAAAACTGAAGCTAGATGGAATTCTGAACATCAAAATCACCAATAACTTTCCTTTACTTCACTGTTAAGAAAATAGACATTAGACTGCATTATTAGACTGCAGAAAGTTTAGTTTCAAAGAAAGGAAGTCAAGAGTTCCGAGTGATTAGTAGAACTGGGAGAACGTTAATGGCAACAGGTAAATTTTACGGAAGAGGATTTTAAGCTGGAGGAGATTAGAAATGAGGCAGTTTCTGCAAAAGCAGACACATGGACAACCAAGTAATTATACCTGTTATGTTTCACACAAAGAAATTTAAAATGGGAATTGAGAAGATTCATATCTGGGATGGTCTACCGGTAATCGAAACAATTAATTGGGGGGGGGCTTCGTGACTGGGAAAAGGTTAGTTCCCTGGGGAGTTCATATGTTCATTGACCATGCCATATGGAAGTTTCTCTCAAAAAAATAAATAAATAAAAATCACATTAGGAATGTTACAGTTCAAAATGAGTTTAAAGGGTTATTTGATTGTAGAAAAGGTCAAGAAATATTTTTCCAATCAGATGGGACACAATCCCATACAGCAAATAGGATTCTTAATTTCCTGAAGAGATATTTTTAATAATAGAGCCATGTGGATGGTCCTTCGCTACCGTACTTTTTGAATATGTATCCCTGTGATTATTTCCTACGGAATTCCTGAAGGACAGTTTACTGGAATAATCTGTATACCACTGCAGAACTGAAATGTCAAATCACAGTTGCTGTAGATGTAGCATCTGTGAAGAACCCCTGGACTTCTGCAATGGTAAACCTCAATCGAAGATCGCACTATGATTTCATAAGGTTCACTATTGAATGCTTTGCTTGAATAATTAACTCCTAATTCTTGTGTGTTTAATTAAACTCATTAATATCAGTGAATTACATATAAAAAAATGCAAGCACTTCAGATCTGTTGCATCTCTACTTGCATAAAAATGGTTCAGGTCTCATTTCATTACAATTTAACGGATATGTATGTTATGCATATTTAAATATATATATATTTTTTTTTGTAAGGACAGCACCTAGGACATCAGTTAAACTACACCCCATGTCACTATGAACATACAGATCATTGTAGAAAAAGGCTAGACATGTAATTATTGTTGGGTTTTTGTGAATATTGAGTGTTCTGTTATGCTGGCCTCTTGGCTATTCAGAAGCACCTGGAGGACAGCAGCTTCTGAGTACTCTTCCTTTACCACAGGAAGGTGGGCCAGTTCTGCTGTAATGCATTGACTGTCTCTTTACAGAGACATCTGCAGTACATGAGGGAGTGTAATACCTGTGATGAGGATACCCTCATCACAGGTATTGCACAGGGTGGGGGAGAGAGAGCAGGCTAAGCAGGACTGCATTTCTATACTTGTCCGTAACTGCGTAAGAGAAGAAATTTAATAATAAATTAAGTGGGATCAAAAGCAGTATAACTCTCACAAAGTATGGACAGGGTAGTCCCAATGCAGTGTATATTGTATAAAATAATTAAGGTAAATTAAAATTTAAAACTAGGTGTATATGGTAAGAAAATTAACTGAGTACAAATTCAGGTAGAAAATGAAAATAGAAGTTTGGTGAATATAATTTGTAGAATTTAGTAGAATTCCTAAAAAGAATATGTAAATAATATTTAGAACAGGCAAATGGTATAAGGCTAGGGAATGAATTGGGGATAGGGCAGGGTAAAAGTGTATCTGAATAAAATAAACGCGAAGATTGCGAGAGATTAAGGATAGTAAGAACATTCATATCACCCTCGTATTGCATTAATAGCTTTATGAACGAGAAAAAGTAGAGGTAGAAAGTATAAAGATAAAAAGTTAAGAAAAGATATTAGAAGTATCGGGTTAGCTGGGATTATAAAGCCCATCCTTTTAGTAAGGACCCTGATTATGTAAGTATTAGTATGAAAAAGAGACTAATACATAGTGGGAAGTCGAAAAAAAGAGCCGAAAAAGGTAGAGATCTAAAGACGAAAACGTAACTAGTTGCTAAAAAGCATATAAAATCAATACCTGGAATATTCAAGTAATGCATAATAGAGAGAGGAGTTGAGAATAACAAACATTTATTAATTTATAGTGATGAAGCTGACTTGAAAGAGCTGCAAAAAATTTATAATTAGTGATCACTATAGTCATTTTTGATAGGTGTATAGAGATACACTAACAAAGTATTGGCAAAGAGAAAGCATGTCTATATCAGGAAACATTAATGCAGATATGTGGAATAATTAAATTTTGCAGACAGACAGGTGAAAGATATATGGAAGATAGGAATATAATACTCCAAAAATGAAGGTGTAAATACTAATTTCAAAAAAGATATTTTAAACAGTATTTGAAAACTCCAACATTTCAAGAAGTAATAAAATGACTGCTAACTGTTAAAGCACGTAAAAGGAGTATATAAAACGAATGTAGGCTAAATTTATAGATTTAAGCATCAGGCTTCCTTGCACCATATGGCTAATAATAATAAAGGGGCATGATGGCCCAGTGGTAACAACACTGGACTACCAGCTTGATGGACCTAGGTTCGAGTACCACTTTGGCGGAAGCGAATGCGGCTCCATCACGCTGGGAGACCGATATAATAATAGTATTAAATTAGAATAATAATAATAAATTAATTAACAGTAACAAAAAAATTAATAAATAAATAAACATCGTGAAAGTTGCTCCAAGAGAACTACCTACCCCAAGGTCGGAGTTGCGGCTAAGGCAGATTGTGGTACCATCTGGTCTCACTCCCGAGAACTACCACTGGACATAAGCCGAAGCTAAACAGGTCCACCTCCATAGATGGATGAGATCGCAAAGAAATATTAATCATACTGCATCGAGTGTGGCACAGGATAAAGTCACTCACATTCCAGCCTTAGGCAGAGGGTTCGGTTCAAAAAAATCAGAGACGGTCTCCTGAGGAAGACAGAGTGAATGGCGCTGTTCCCCGTATAGCTACCACAAGAGAAGGGCAAGACCATCCAGCCCCACCAACTGGAAGTACTTCCTGCGCAACTGCACTAGTGACCACCCAGGAAGGGAGAAAATGCCACTGCATGAAGAGGAGCATCGAAATGAATACATACATCATGCAAGCATACTACGAAATAACGAAGCTGGAGACCGATATGACAACTTACAGAGTGAGACTACATACAAAGTGGTTGGAACGATTCCCAGATATTCAAGTCACCAAACAGCGAATAGCAGACCAGAGAAGGACCATTGTCACAAAGAACCTGATAGCTCCTGCAATCTTGGAAAAAATCAAGCAGGACATGAGCAATCAACTACAAAGGATAAAGAATACGGAACCAGAGGAGGAAGAACATACCACAATCGAACCAGAGGAGGAAGAGCAAGAAGAAATAAAACCAACAGCAGCTGAAGTGGAAAGAGACAAGGTCATGATATCCAGAATAGGTTTTTTTTTTTTTGGTAGTTGTTGGCGCACAGGCTTCTGTGGCCATAATGCACCTCGCAAGGTTTTTGCAGTACTCTGATCCAAGCCCGAGGCGGGAATCGAACCCACGACCTTTGGGTTGCCAGGCAGGCACCTTACCCACCCGGCTAGCCCAGTCAGCTATCCAGAATAGAGGAAGAGTGGAATGGAAGAAGGCCCTAACAGAATTCGAAGGAATTGACCCCACAAAGACTCAAGTGATATACCGAAGCAGCAGAGGCCGAATAGAACCTTGTGGAGAGTCACAGACCACCTGAATCGGCAAATAATACTGCAGTACCTCGACAGCAATGGTGCAACACTGGAGGCCATCCACACAGCCATGTATTGTGTGGCAGTAGCAGCCACGAGGATTAATGGAAGAGAAGCGAGAGACCAGCAGCAGAAGAACCAAAAACAGATGGAACCACCAGCTTGGGAAAGAAGACTTCAGCAGAAGATAGAAGAATTAAGAGTCAAGATAGCCCAATTGACCCAGTACCAACGGGATAATAGGAGTAAGAAATTGATTGAAAATCCATGGCCTACTCTGGCAGCTGTCTGCACTGCTCAGAAAACTTCATATATCTTACTGAATTACCTCCAGGTCTCTTTCATTCTCCACTACCCTGATTGAAGTAAAGAGCGTCCTCAAGAGAGACAGCATCCACAGCAAACAAGAGGCAAAAAATCAGAAAATAGAAGGGTACTTGGACACATTGAAGCAGAACCTCCTTGCGCTCGGCAAGAGAATACGCCAATCCAAAGAGAGCTCCCACAGGAAAATAAACAACCGAATCCTCGATGAAGACCAAAGAGGCTTCCACAGGAATCTCGGAGTAGACGGGAAAGAAGAGAACGGACCACCAGAGAAAAAGACAATTGAGGAGTTCTGGGGAAACATATGGAGCAGGGAAGTAAGACATAACAGCCGAGCCACATGGATAGAACTAGAATGCAAGAAAACCAAGGACGTACAGGAAATGAGAGGGTGAGAGATTTGGGAAGGAGAAGTAAAACAAACGATCAAGAACTCTCACAACTGGCAAACTCCAGGAATAGATAAGGTCCACAACTACTGGTACAAGAAGCTCACTTGCACACACAAGCACATGGCAGAGCAGTTCACCTGAATGATAAGGCACCCAGAGACATTCCCAAAGTTTCTCACTCAAGGAATCACATATATGAAGCCTAAAGATGAAGATACAAGAAATCTGGAGAAATATAGGCCAATCACCTGCCTCACAACAATGTACAAGGTCCTGACCAGCTGCATAACCAGGAAGATAGACCACTTGAAGAGCCAGAACATAATGGCCAAACAGCAAAAAGGATGCAATCAGCTGAGCAAAGGATGCAAGGAGCAATTAACCATAGATGCTGCGATTATGGAGCAAGCCTACAAGAAGCACCGCAACATGTACGCAGCCTACATCGATTACCGCAAAGCCTTTGACTCAGTGCCTCATAGCTGGCTAATAGAGGCACTGAACATCTACAGAGGCATATAGCTTAGCTTAATTTTCAGCACTCACCTCATAGTAATCCGCTTAGTTTGTTGAAAGTTTCGCCACGTACATAGTAGTTATGAAATTTTAACAACTTAAAGAAATTGTAAATTTAAAAATTACTAAATTATGAGCTTTAAAAATTTGTCTAAGAAAGGAAAGTGTACCTTCCATTCTATGGTTGTCTAATTAAAATTGTATTAAAATAAATTAAAGTGAGATAAAAAGCTAACTGAAGACAGTTTCGAAAGTCACTCGTGCACGGTTAGCTTTTTATCTCACTTTAATTTATTTTCATACATAATTTTAATTAGACAACCATAGAATGGAAGGTACACTTTCCTCTATTAGGCAAATTTTTAAAGCTCATAATTTAGTAATTTTTAAATTAACAATTTCTTTAAGTTATTAAAATTTCATAACTATTATGTACGTGGGGAAACTTTCAACAAACTAAGCGGATTACTATGAGGTGAGCGCTGAAAATTAAGCTAAGCTATATCTACGATATAGTCATTACATCACAGCACATAAGAACTCCTTAATATATCATCAGTACATAAATACTGCAACAAACGAAGAAATGAAGGGGGGATAAATCAAGATATAGGGCAGGAGTCGGCAACCTGCAGCTCTTTAATTTTTAGCCCACATGCACGACAAGCGTGGCGGCGACGTGAATATAGCATTACTTTCAGCGCAAGCCTTTTCAGTTTAGTTTGCCTATGCATCGTGAGTACAGCACACGTACTGCAAGGTGTCGAAGATTAATCGTTGCGGCGAATATAAAATAGTTAAAACAGGAACAAAATAATATGCACGTGTACGTAGTGTTTATGCAGGTACGTGAATTCATATCATAAATCACTTGACTTTTTTAAATCAGTGACTTGGTAATATTATTAAACAAGTGAAATAATATGACATTAAAAATTGCTATCATTTTTAAAATGTCAACTCAAGAGAGAAAGATTGAGCAAGAAAATCAGGAATTCAAGAAGAAATGAACTGAGTCGTATGCATTTGTGGCAAATTCTACAGGACTTCCGTTGTGTTTAATATACAATAAAAAACTCAAACAATAAAAAAAATAAAAATACGCAGAAAGAAAATTTTTCACTAAACATGGTACGTTCGCCAAAACATATCCAGCCAGTGAGCCAAGAAAAAAAGACTGGATATGTTTTGGCGAAAAAAAGAGAAAAGAGGCCCTTTGATCGCAAATGTTTCCAAAAGGGATAACAGCAGTGATGGATTTGGCCATGAAATTAGTTAAAATAATGCCAAGACCACTATATCATCGACAATTCTGTGAACTTCTCTGATGAATTCGATTGCCAATATACATACCTCATACATAAGAGTTAGAAGGCTTTCTAGAGGTGAAGTGTTGACGCCATTTGATGCTTGTCTCGATGAACCGAGATTATTTTTAAGACAGAAGAATATGCATGCTGAATATGAAGAGCTAGAAGACACTGATTAGTTACAAATTTTCTATTTTATGGCAGATGCGACTTCACATTTAAATGTATTAAATAAGAAATTACAAGGAAAAGGTAACACAACAGTTATGCTTTTGGAAGAAGTGCTTTCATTTGAACACAAATAGTGTTTTCGAAGGAGACAGAGGAAGTTATTACATTTTCCAATGTTTTAAAAAAAAAAAAAAAAAAAACATC
The DNA here is from genome assembly GCF_048544385.1 of Mastigoproctus giganteus. Lineage (NCBI taxonomy): Eukaryota > Metazoa > Arthropoda > Arachnida > Uropygi > Thelyphonidae > Mastigoproctus > Mastigoproctus giganteus. Next base: position 144,383,886 of record NC_143575.1, read on the forward strand.
AAGGAGGTAACAGCGGACTCGATTTACCGGGGCACTTCAAGACTCCAAATTAAAAAAAAAAAAAAACCCAACCAAAAATCATAAAATTCAAGTAATAACTAGAATACGTATAAACAGATGTGTTTTGGCAAGTCGTAAATAAATAAGCGACAAGAAGCGGCGTTATAAATCGTCATTGGAAGATTAATGTACCCATTATCTTGCTGTCTTCACACCCGCCGCTAAAAAAAAAAAAAAAAAAAGGGACCAAATGTCTGTTTTAGTGCGTCGCTTCGATTGTTGTGTTCCGTTGCACCGCAAAAAGGCAAATTATGTTTCGTTATGTCAGGGATGTCCAATTTTTTTTTATAGCAAATATATATATATATTTTTTTTTTTATTATTTTTTTATTTATTTATTTTTTTTTTTTGTTTAGAAATCGCGAAAACGATGGGTAAACGCAAAGGAGTGCGTTTACCCATCATTTGAAATTATTCAAAAGTTTGAAAACGGTGCATCCGTTAAATCTCTAAATAACCGTCATAATGTTGGTGACCAAACCATACGCAACATCGCAAAAAATAAAGGAAAGCATCGTATTAGACACGCAAGTAGTACGTGGTAAGTTTGTTTTTTATCTATCGCTATATTTTTACGTAGGTTGATGAACATTTTTCGATACATTTTTAGTCCCCGATTTACGCAACTTCGGACACGTAAATTTTTTTTTTTTTTTTTTAGGATTGTAAATTATTTAAAACAAAAAAAAATAACAAAATAAAATAAGTAATCAATAACGACGATCACGGCACGCACAAATGAGATACGGAGTAAAAAGCAAAAAAATAGGAAAGAGAAGATTCTTACAATTTATGGGTTTTTTTTTTTTTTTTTTTTTCCCTCTCTTTTATATGACTGAAGATTTCAGTGAAGGCGACACACATTTCGCCACAATAACGTAAAAATCCACAGAATTGCAGTTATCGGTATTTTGGCAAATGCAATAAGATGAGTTTACTACCGTTTATAATTAGATGCACGAACATAAAAGCCCAATAACACGGAAAGTGCAAATTGTTTTTATTGTTTTTTGGTAGTGACCTCCAGAAATGTGCTTTAGTAAAATTTGAGCTCGCGCGGGGTGATAATAGTGAGTTTTCGCCCTAACCCTGTGAAATTCTTTACAGAAAATTCATTTTGACAGTTATCATGGTGCCGACTAAGAGAATAAGTGTCAGCAGTACTAGTAAATCTACCAAGAAAAGGAAAGCGATCGATTTGGATAAGAAAATTAAACTAATATTCGAGTATCGCGCTGAATTCAGATTTGTCATTCGCTGAATTCAGATAATAATATAGGTAAAAAAAAAAAAAAAAAAACTGCAGCCCTTATCAACCCACTTGCAGGATGAAAGCTCCTCAACAATTCATGCTGAGGGAAATGGACCATAATCTCCCACGCTGGTCCAGTGCGGGTTGGCAGATCGACCGTATTTAGCAGTCAAAGCCTTGAACTCCGGTCTACTCAAAGAGTGTGTGCTACTGCACTCCCGCTCGTGACCACTCGGCTACGGAGGGCAGTTTCAATATGTTATTAGTCATTCCCGAGTTACGTAAAACTCTACGAAGTAAGAGTCCTTCGAAGTAAGAAGTCCTGGAACGTATCTCATACGTATGTCGGGGACTTCTGTTGGATTAACCGGGAAATCGATTATCCGGGATTTGTATTTTACCATCTATCCCGGAAAATCGAGAGTTTACTGTACTTCTTTTTTTGGCCAGTTCAGCAAAAGCCTGTTGTTTCCTTGCACTATGTGGCTATACTAACACTAAAAATTTGCCATTTTTTTCAAAAGAAGATTGTCAAAATCCGTACCGAATTTAGCTGTAGATTTGAGGATTTTGGGAAGGAAAATGTGACATCTTCATTTTTAATCAAATAATAAATAAATAAATTTTCTGTTTATACTCCGGGACGACCAAACGGTCAGAGGAGTTCACAAGATAGACAGAATACAAGAAACAGCACCATATTCAGCAGTCACGGGCTTGAACCCCGGTCACTCAAGGCACGTGTACTTATGCACCCGCGAGTACTTCTCAGTTAAAGTTTACGCAATTCCTTGAAAGGGATGAAGCACAATTTGAAATGGAGTTAAGAGGACTTAAAAATCAAGGACATGTGGAGAAAGACTAAAATTAAAATGCCTTAAAACTGAAAATTGAAGATTTGGACAGACAAAAGGCTGGAATTGAAATTCCACACAAATAGACGGCGATAGAAGAGTTGAAAAAGCAAGTCCAAATTGAGTTCGATGCGTGGAATAAATACTGTATTTGCGTTTGGACCTCTCTCGGTTTTGAGTTCGACGTATTTCTGCGAGCAAATATTTTCGAACATGAACTATATTAAAAATAAATCAAGGAACCGTCTGAAGTTCAATGCGAGTCTCTCAGCATGTTTAAAGATAAAAATTAAGGCATACTCGCCCGATGTTGAGAGACTCGCTCAAGAAGTACAGCAGCAAAAGTCACATTAATTCTTACCTAACTGGATGTTTGTTACGTTTTTTTTTTCTCAAAAAATATGTATTTTTTGAATAAAACACCTTCCCACTATTCCATTTCTTAACACCTCTTCCCCCTCCTCCCAGCTTGAGCTGAAGTGCAGCTCTTCGGATTCTTTTTTTTTTTTTTTTTTTTGTTAAATTAGATCAAAAATGTCTTTTCACTTAAAAAAGGTTGCCGACCCCTGATATAGGGTTTTTCAAAAGGAATGCATCCCTAAAATAAATTTGGAATGTCAGTAAATTAATAAGAATACCACATAATATAAATTTACAAAAATGCCAATTAATTCAAATTTAGCTGTGCCCCAGATACGAAGTGCGTGAAATTTCACTATAAGCGGAGATGAAAATAGACCACAAAAACGCGACCGACACGATGAAAAATAAAATAAAAACAGATCACTGTGACCTATCTTGCAGAACTGCATTTTGTACTTTAAACTAATCAACTCGCTAATGCAATGGTTTTCGACCTTTTTTTAATAACAACACCCCTAAGTAATTTATTTTATTTTGTGACACCCCTTCTCAATTTTCAGCCTGTTGGTCCAATTTTCTCTCTCTCTCTCTCTCTCTCTCTCTCTCTCTCTCTCTCTCTCTCTCTCTCTCTCTCTCTCTGTGTGAATATAATAGGGAAAAAAATGTTATATGATAGTTATTACAATAATATAACTATAAACAAAATTACAATTCATAATACAAATTATATATGATAATTTTATTTTGTATATAGAGGTACTAAGTAAACACCAGTTACAGATCACCACAAAATTAAAAAGATACCGTACACCATTTTATAATGAAAAACACAATTTAAAAAAAAAAAAAAAAAAAAGTTTAAGTAACTTAGACTCAAATTATATGGTAACCCTGGAATGCTGTTGCGCCACCTTAGGTTTTCAACCTGGGTGCCGGGACACCACGGTTGAAAACCGCTGTGCTAATACAATAGATTTAAATAATGATAGTCATTAAAAAATGAAAAATTATACTACAACGGAGCAGCGCACTTACAAGGCAACACCAAATCACTGACACAGAATAACGGTTAAGCAAGAGTACATCGTACTCTTAAGCAAGAGTACATCGTACTCTTACTTAACCGTTAAGTAAGAGATAATACTTAAGTAAGAGAACTGGATGTGAAAAGAATTTGTATGGTAGTATGAGCAGCGCATTAGCCTCTCAACTCAATATACACAAGACTTTCTTTCGTTAAGGGAAAGCCTTGTCTGACAAATTTGATTGGATATTATGAAGTGGTTACAAAGGAACTGGATGCAAAAAATAATTTGATATCATATACTTGAATTTCAGAAAGGCTTTTGGCACTGTTGTGCATGGAAGACTACTGTACAAATTGGAGCAGAATGGTATTAAGGGTAAGTTGCTACAATGGATAAAGGATGGTTGAGTGGGAGAAGACAGAGGGTGGTAATCAATGGGTGCTGCTCTTCGTGGACTAATGTTACTAGTGGAGTCCCACAAGGTTCGGTGTTGAGTCCACTGTTGTTTTGTATATTTATCAAATGATATTGATGAAGGTATATCGGGCTTAGTGTCAAAGTTTGCAGTTGATACAAAGGTTGGCAGGGTTTTTAATGACAAGTAATGGCAGTGTGCTACTGCAACAGGATCTAGAAAATTTGGGCAGATGGGCTGAGAAGAAGTGGCAAATGAAGTTTAACATTGACAAATGCAAAGTACTGCATATGTAACCCCAGAGAAACGTACCAACTGTGTGGTACTACACTTAGGATGCTAGAAAATGAAAAAGACCTGGGAGTAATTGTGCAGTCAGATATGAAGTTTTCTGAGCAATGAAGACAGGCTGCCAGGGAAGGTCATGGGGTTTTGTCAATTATATACAAGAATTTTGCTAGCAGGGAAAAGCAGGTGATCGTCCGTCTATATAAGGCAATGGTCAGGCGACGCTCTGAGTACTACCTACAGGTCTGGAGGCCTCATTTTAGGAAGGATGCAGATTTGCTTGAGCGTGTACAGAGAAGGGCAACAAGATTGGTGAGGGGAATGAAGGGATCCTCTTACCAAGAGAGACTTTTAAGTTCTGCAAATTGCAGCAGCTGGAGATTGGGCACCTGCGAGGTGATCTGATTGAGGTGTATAAGACCTTGAATGGGTTGAGCACGCTGAATTCTGATGGGATTCTTCCACTTGTTCAGATTACGAACCTAAGGGGGCATAAATATAAATTGAAGAAAGGCAGATGTAGAATAGATGTGCGGAAATTTGCCTTTAGCCAGCGGATGGTTAATTGCTGGAACAAACTTCCATCTGTCTCTGTGGAAGTTGATAGAATAAATAAATTTAAGGAGGAACTGGACAAACATTTAGAGGGAATTGTTTTGTATTTTTTTTTTTTTTTTTTTGTTGGTTGATGCTGCATAAGTTTATTACACTTGCTTTCTTGCATCACATGCCACTACTACTACACTACTACTATGTGGAATAAATCAAAACACCTCCTGCCGACAGAACTGTAAAGGGTTAGGCAAGGTGGGCATACCTGATGAGCAGAGTGTGCAGCGTGTTGTACGGTTGCAGGGTTCAACAGCAGGTCACTGTGCGACAATTGATATAGCAATACAATATGGGTGGGGGATGCAAGAACAATATCGCAAATGACGATGCGCCCAGATGTATGGGTTACACAACAAACGACCCAAGAGACACCCTCTCCTTACAGCTGATCATCGTCAACGGCGAATGCTGTGGTGGCAACAACACGCTGGTTAGACAGTTGAGAACCGTAAACGAGTGTGCTGGTCTGATCAGTCCAAATACCTAGTGCAATACGCACACAGAAGCAACACTAGTCCATGGACCCTTCGTACATGGTGCCGACTATCCAGGCAAATTGGAAGTGGTTGCTTAATATGGGTTATGTTTTACTGCAAAGAACCAGGACCCAGGGCCGACCCGTCCATTATGCGAACCTAGGCGGTTGCCTAGGACGCAAAGGTCCTAGTGCGCATTCCAACAAAATGTAATTTTTTTAGTGGTTAAAAAATTATTTAAATTAAATAAGGTAATAATTATTTTTAAATAAAGAAATATCATCTAAGCGTTTAATCAAATATTAAGAATATGTTTAAAAAAAAAAAGATTTACAACATAATTCTCTTTATGGTTTTATAACAGCCGGGGTCACTTTGTTGGCGCATCACTTTGATATCCAATTAAATGCTTCCGAAAATATTAATAGAAAAAGGTATGGAAGAAGGAATAATACTTTTAAGTCCTGCGTGAAGAGTATTAAAGTATTAATACTTTTCACGCAGAAACAACAACAAAATACAGCCTCGAGACACATGTACATCAAATTATATAGCATACATATATATTTACATATACAGTGGGGCACTAACATCCGATGGTAATTCGTTCCACAAAACCCATTGTATGTTGAAAACAGTATTGTAAGTTGAAACCAACAATACACTGATTTCCTGTAATTCGTTCCCCAACAACACATAAAACAGGTATTTCTTACATGTTAAAAATTAGTGATAAAAATGGTCATAAAACATCTTAAATTAAAAAAACAAACAATAAATTAACATTTACCTTCGACCTGAAGTGCAGAGCTGATGAAATCAATGGTGGCGTAGTGGGACTCTTATTATGTCAGTTGTTTTCAGTCTTTTGTTGCTACTAGTAAAGAAACTGTCCAGAGTGGACTGCTTTTCACGACTTTTTTGTAGCTTTATGAAGTAAGAAATGTCTTCGTCCTCCATTTTGCACATCATGAGTTCAGTGTTTTCAATGTCGGAGTGTTTTTATCACTGCTCTTAAACACTCACAACAAGAAATGACAGTGTTCAACTCTTCAGCTGACACTTTTTGGGTATCTTTTTCTTCCTCTCCAGTGTCACTCCGTAATTTTCTCCAACTCTTGTAGCTTCTCTGTTGTTAGCTCACGCCCATGAGCGTCAATAACGTCCTCCACATCCTATTCGCCAACTTCCAGACCCATTGATTTTTCAAGAGTGACATTATCATTTGTCAAAGCACCATAATTTTCAAATCCGTCAACATTATGGATAATTAAAGGCCAAATGTTTATCAAGGCTGAATTTAAGCACCTGGTGGAAACATCATTGCAAGAACTTACAATCAGCCTCACACAATCCAGCATGTTGAACTTCGACCTCCTAAAATTGTCCTCCTAAGGGTAACAGCATTTTCACTAGAGGTCGGTGCAAAAAAACTTGGGAACATTTTCGTGGTGTAGGTTTCTTGAAGTTTGCAATCACTTGCTGGTCCAGTGGTTGAAGAAGAAGAGTGGCGTTGGGCGGCAAAAATTTGACTAGAACAAAGTCAAATTGTGCCTCAAGAGATTGAACAAAGTTGGAATCAGAACCTGGGGCATTATCCAGCAGGAGCAGTGCCTTCACAGGAAGCTTATTTTTCTCTAGATTTCTCTTCACTGAAAGACAGAAAACTTCAAGCTCCCATTCATTGAAGCCATATTCCGTAAGCCAGGCTTTCTTACTGCGCCAAAACGCTCCCAACATGCCTTTGTCGACCTTTTTTTGTTTAAATACTCTGGAGGTATTACACTATTTACGTGATACACAAGCAAAGGCTTAAGCATAAAATTCAAGAGGCATTGGCACCCAACAGGAGAGTGAGCCTATCATTCATAGGCTTATTCCCAAATAAACTGGCCTCATCCTAAGTGATGTAGGTTCTCCTGTGCATTCATTTCCAGAAGAGGCCGGTTTCGTCAACGTTAAAAACCTGGTGGGTAAGATAATCTTCCTGATCAACAAACTCTTGGAATTCAAGTTTAAAGGTCTCAGCTGCTTTTTACTCAGTACTGGATGCCTCCCAACACTTTTGACATTCGCCCTTTTTTTTTTTGAAGCGCTCAGACCAGCCACTGGTTGATGGAGCTTTAAGTTTCAGATCGTCATAGATCTGAAATAATCGTACGAGTGATGTTCCGCTCGCCACGCGCTGAACAATAAAAAAAAAAAAAAAAAATCTAATTGGTTGAGAACAATTATACGAGTGATGTTCCGTGCGCCACGCGTCTGAAAATTTCCACCCATGTATCGTTCCAGCTATTGGCACCTGAAAATATCATCGGTCCTTAATATAAACGATCGTATGGAAGGTATATCGGTTCCAGAGAATATCGGATGTCGATGTCATCGCAAGTAGAGGCCCCACTGTATTTAAATGCGCTCTATACACATCTTTCAGTGTAAGTGTGTTCTCATCGGGATGGCTCCCAGGCATAACCCAACTCCATCTTGGATACCTGTGATAATACATAATCTCTACAGAGCAGGCCTGAAAAGTATATTGTGTGACCTGGGTCTACTAACACTGTAGCGCAATTCACAACTTCATTTGTTGTCCCACAATCACTGAAACATCAAGGTCCAATAAAGATACCATCCATCAGTTGTCGAACTGTTCACCACAGAAAGCAGAACCACTAGAGCACTACACCCAACACAATAAATCAGGTCCACCACCCCAAAGTCCAGAAGTATTTCTGATCGCAGCACAAAAGACTACACTAACCAGAGCACTAAACCCAACACCATGAATCAGGTACAGCACTCCAGTAGCCAGCCAGAGTTAGAATCCAATAGGTCAAGGCAATGTTCTCCAAATGTCAGATCCGACACAAGGAATCGAGTCCAACAAGATAATCCATAAAGACAATCCAGTCACTAGGTTAGCCCCTGAAAGAAAGGCTCTAAGAACAGTTCAGCCGTTTATTTGAGATAAGTCTTAAAAAAACAGAACCTAGTTCTTTGTTATTAATTGGGACAACATGCTGTTTAATCTGGGCGGGGGACCGCAGCACTGGAGATTACCCTATGATTGTCTGCGACCGTACCACGTGGTTCAGTCGGATTGCTGGAGGTCACAACCATAAAAAAAATTACCAGTCACCTGTCTTTGGGCGTTTCTGGTAGTGCAATCAATCATAAACGGTTAGTAAACTCGAGCTTATTGAATTTGCGATAATACCGACAGCTGGAATTCTGTGAGTTATTATAGTGAAATGTGTTTACACTTCTATGAAATCTTCAATCATATAAAATAATTAATTTTCTGAATTTTCTCTACATTTCTATTTTTAAAGCTTCGTAACTTGTTACTCCGTTCTCACTTCAGCGTATCGTGTTACTTGCAATTTGTGTGTGCTGTGTTTTTTGTTATTGATTGCTTATCCCTTTACTGTTTTAAATTTTAATCCCCACCCACAAATGTCAACTAGTTAGTATATATTACAGCACGTATCAATTATTCCGATTATCACGTATCATTTAATTTTTTTTAATTGGTAAGGTAATAAATGGTAAATTTGTGCTTAATATTTCTTTACTTTTATAGCCTGTGGATAATATTCCTCCTATTTTCACTAATTACAATCGCTGTTTAATCGAATTCAAATTACAAACGTGATCACAATGACCGGCGCTTACTACACATCGTATAGTGAACGGTACTTCACTAATTACTAATATTTATATTACATGAGTCCATCCTAACGTGATTTGATTGTACAGTGAACCAGTTGTAAAGCGGGGGGTCCATTGAATTTTTAACTATTTACGTGAAACTTTCGGATAACTGGGCTCAAATGCACTAGTCCCGATGTGTTCCAAATAACCGGAATCGACTGTATATATTTTTTCAGATGTACATGCGTTCTCTAAATGCCAACTGTAAACTACATTCTACTACATAATATCCCCTCCCCCATTTAATTTCTTTCTGGCTTAAATTTTCATTAATTTTTATCCGAATTTGCTCCACATTCCCATCATTTATTTACTTTTGTATTGACCTAACCTGTTTAACATGTATTTTGCGTCCGAAACAGAGACACAATGTTGTCGTTTTTTTTTTTTCCCTACAACTTTGATAGTTCACATTCTGATGAAGGCACCAAGGCTTAAGTTATGCGGCAATATTCCTTTCTTAGTTTTTGATGTCACTTTTAATGATGCTAACTAGAACACGTTTCCTGAACAATATGAAGATCTTCTTCGTCAATACGAAATCGTGAAGTTTACAGAATGAAGCCCTTACGTGGCAGAAGATTTAGTTCGAACAATCAATGGCATACTATCTTGTTGTACGGCGAATTCATTTTAAATCTTCTGTTTCTTTTTTGAAGATACTATTGGCTAATTTGAAGATTCGTTTTATCAAGAAGACCTAGACGATATTTAGAGTTGTAGAAGTCTGTTTATGATGTTCGAGTTGTTGGTTCCCACAAATGTCTAAGATCTGAACGAGCTGATAGTGTTAATTTTTTTTTGGAAGCTGTAAGTTGAGGCGGATTTGAACTAACGTTCTGGGGGGTGTCGCCTCTATTTTTAATAAAAATGTAATGACGCTAACTCGGTCACCAACTAATTCGGTAGAGTAAGTAGTGGGCGTGAGTATAAAATGTTGCATATAGTAAAACGTCGATTATCCGTGGTAATTCGGGGGCGCTAGAGCCCGGATAATTGAAAAACGTGGTAAATCAAAATTACGTTTTTATTTATTTTAATAACTTCCAAAACACAAGCTACATGTATATAACAACAATAATAATAATATTTTATTCATTTTGATAGTCTGATTTTTTTATTTTTTTTAGCATTATTTTTTTTTTTCTTATGTGTCCATGAATTTGAAAATGTTAATATAATCTACATCATCTTGACTTTCCACGAATTTAATCTCTCTGCAGCTGTCAGGGGCTTCATTACAACTAATTTGCAAGCTGGCTGTAGTTCCTCATCGTCAGGTCCAACCGTAGGTTGGTCCTTGAGGTTGTCACAGACATTCTCTCAGGTATGCCAGACAAGCTGTACTTGCTACCTGGGAGTCTAAAACGCTGATGGAACTGATATTCGGGTGACACTCAAGTCAAGTGGACCCAATTTCGGCGAAGTCCGGACGGTCTGTGACAGCCAAATCCTCTGCTTGCACCTTCACGATGGTGGGACTGTTAGTAATCCTGGGTATAACCTCCATGCACAAGTATATGGTGGGTGACCACCCAGGTTTGATCCAACGTAAGCAGGGGTCGAGGTGTGGCGACCCCTGCTTACGTTGGAACGCCGCCCCTCTATGTTACCAGGCAGTACTAGGTGGTAGATAATACCACCACTTTGCTTATTGGAGGCTTGAAGTGGTGGAACCCATGTTTAGTCTCTAGAGCTAAGTTCCGGCCAACACTTCCCTCTCTCTTCCATCATGCAGTATGATTGGTGACTTTTGAGGTTATGATGAATGTCGTGGCGAGATCCAATATTCCTTACATTTCGAGGGTACAGCTCTAAAACGGTGTTCGCAGGCCGGCGGCTAGTTAGCGGCCGGACCAAATCTATTGGTAACTCTCTAGGAGGCTTCCGGATCAGCTAGCGTATAATCTTCCTACCTCTACTCTGCCAGATAGTGACTGGAGGGAGTCCGAGTAGTGTGTATGCGGGGAGCATTGTCGAGGCCACGTTATGTCAAGGATCTGGGTATATTCTTACCACATGTACGCCATATCCAAAAATTTCATTACTTCATACAGCATGTCCCACCCACTTTTTCTTACTATTGAATACACCATGAATTGTCAAACTAATAGAGCAAACTTATCTGCGAAAAGATCTAAACCTCCCAAGGACTTCCTAATTCATTTCACAAATATACGTGGTCTCAATTCTAATCTCAACGATGTCCATTTCCACTTGCAGTCTTCCAAACCCCATGTACTTTTTCTGACAGAATCTCAGTTATCGGTTGATTCAACTACTGCTCATCTCAGATGTCCAAATTATTCGCTGTACGATTCCTTTCGCCTCAAAGGAGGTACTTGTGCATATGTCCGTTCTGATATTCCCTGTCAGAGACTTGGCAATTTGGAATCTCCTCTCTTTGATCTTCTCTGGCTTAAAATCTCTCAACCCCATTGTGTCAAATTCATCTGTTGTCTCTACCGTTCACCCAACTCCACTAATCACTTTGAGCTCTTTGACTTCCTCTCTTTGCAACTTGACTTTCTCCAGTCCAACTTTCCTAACAGTGAGGTAATTTTCCATGGTGATTTTAAAGTTCACAACTCCAACTGGCTTCCGTTTTCTAGTCACACCGACCCAGCAGGTCGAGATGCTGAGGCTTTTGCAATTACTAATGACCTAGCACAGGTTATTCATTTACCTACAAGAATACCGGACAATCCTAATCATACAACCAATACGCTTGACCTTTATCTCACAGACAACCCTTCTAAGTACACGGTCGAAGTGAGAGGTGATTTAGGCACTTCAGATCACAACTTGGTGATTGTCTCTTCTCCAATGAAACCTTTATCTCATGGCTATTCTCAACGTCGTGTTGTTTGGCATTACAAGAATGCAAAATGAGATGACCTGCGAGACTTCTTTTCTTCTTTTCCTTGGTCGGATTACTGTTTCAAAACTTCTGATGTCAACGTTTGCTCAGATCGTGTCAGTGAAATTATTCTTGCAGGAATGGAATCCTTTATCCCACACTCCACTTTAAAATCTTGTCCTTTATCTAAACCTTGGTTTTCCAATAAATGTGCTAAGGCTGTCCAAAAGAAGAATGTTGCATATCGTAATTGGCTTGTTTCTAATTCTTCAGTTTCATTTTCTGCCTACACCAAAGCTCGCAACAATTGTAAAGCAGTTATTAATCAGTCCAAACTAGATTTCGAACAGGCTAAGAGTAGAAAACTTGCTTCTTGCCCTAAGGGTAGCCGAGCATTCTGGTCTCTTGCCAAAGCTATTGGCTGCAACTTTTGCCCATCTCTGCTCCCACCTCTGTCCAAACCAGATGGTTCTGTTGTCACTTCAGCCAAGGATAAAGCTGACCTGCTAGCATCCCATTTTTCTTCCAGCTCATGTATTAATGATCTTGGTAAAACACCTCCCACCATTCCTAACACGGTCCACTCAATGCCTCCTGTGGTCTTCCGTCAAAAGGATATCAGAAGGATTTTGATGAATCTTGATGCTAAGAAAGCTCCAGGTCCTGATGGTATTTCTCCACTTGTTCTCAAAACCTGTGCTCCTGAACTTACTCCTATTCTTTGCCGCCTTTTTTCACTTTCTTATTCCAAAGGTGTTTTTCCTTCTACTTGGAAATTTGCTCATATCCAGCCAGTTCCTAAAAAGGGTGACAAATCCCTCCCATCCAATTATCGTCCCATTGCAATTACTTCTACTCTTTCTAAAGTAATGGAGAAATCAATTAACTGCCAACTCTTAAACTACCTAGAAACCTTCCGTCTGATCAACGATCGCCAATATGGATTTCGTCAGTGTCGATCTGTTGTCACTTCAGGTGATATTCTGGCTTATGTTACCCATTTATGGACTAATTCAATGGAAAGGTTCTGTGAAACAAGTAGTTGCTCTTGATATCTCAAAGGCTTTTGACCGTTTTGGCATAAAGGTCTTCTAAACAAGCTTCCATCTTATGGTTTGCCAACTGTTTTTAGTAATTGGTTATCCAGTTTTCTCTCTGATCGCTCACTGAGGGTGATGGTAGATGGCTCTCTGTCTTCTAACTTCTCCACTAATGCCGGTGTCCCCCAAAGGTTGAGTTCTTTCCCCCACTCTTTTCCTCTTGTATATCAATGACCTTCTTCCATTGACTGGAAATCCTATCCATAGTTTTGCCGATGATAGCACATTGCATTCAACTTTCCATTTTGAGAAACTCTGTCTTACTCAATCAGCTTCAACTTCTCGAAAATCTGCTGCCAATTCCTTAAATGCCAATCTTCATGTAATTCTCCAGTGGGGCAAAGACAACTTAGTCGATTTCAACCCTTCTAAAACTCAGTCTTGTCTTATATCTCGCAAAAAGGATTCTTCTGCTCCTATGCTTATCTTTAGTGACACTCCGATTTCTAGGCAAAATGATATATCTCTTTTGGGGATTACCCTGACTTCTAATCTCTCTTGGCACAAGCACATTACAAATATTGCTTCCTCTGCATCTAGAAAACTTGGTTTTCTCTTTCGCTCTCGGCGTTACTTTTCTTCCAAACAGCTGCTAACTCTGTATAAATCGGAAATCCGCCCTGCCGTGGAATATTGTTCCCACATCTGGGGTGGTGCCCCCAAAACCTCTCTCAGGCTTCTTGATTCCATTCAGAAGAGGGCAGTTAGGTTAATTAATCATTCATCTCTAACAGAGTCTCTCCACTCGCTTTCTCATAGACGCACTGTTTCTGCTGCATACCTCTTCTACAGATACTTCCATGGGCACTGTTCTTCTGAATTGGCTTCTATAATTCCCGCTCTCTCTTTCAAAACAGTCCGAACACGTGACGCCACCAGCCAACATCCATTTACTGTCCAACTTCAAACCCACAGAACCAACTTTTCATCTTCCTCATTTATTCATTCAACTGCCGTTTTCTGGAACAACCTTCCTTCATACGTATTTCCTGAAAATTACAATCTACAGATTGTTCAAGTCCAATGTCAACAAATATCTTCTTTCGTCTTCTCAACACCCAACCCAAGCACGGTAGTAATATAGGTTCTAATACCTCTCGTGTTTGGGGTTCACATAAAAAAAAAAAAAGGTTCTTGCACACTTTGGATAAAGGAATCGTCAGTCATTTTTGTCTATATTTAATCATTGATTCTCTTTCGCTCTCGGCGTTACTTTTCTTCCAATCAGCTGCTCACTCTGTATAAATTGCAAATCCGCCCTGCCATGGAATATTGTTCCCACATCTGGGGTGGTGCCCCCAAAACCCAAAAACTTGTCTCGTCTAAGTCTTCGCATCCTTCAATATTCTGAACCGAGTTTAAAATATCAGGAACAATTTCTACAATGTTATTTGAGTCTCCCACTTCCAAGTTATTTTCGGCGATTACAAAATCATCGGGCAATATTTTTTTTGAACTATTTTATAATTGTTTCGCTTTTAACTTTCACCGCTTTGGTAGAAATATTACTGATAGCATCTTTAATTGTTAGCGACTTCAAAAATAAAAGGAGATTCTTTCCTTCCGTGATAAAGTCCATCATCAAGGTCTTTCTACACAACTGTTCCATGCTCTCAATCACCCCCTGATCCATAGGTTGTACCAGTGGTGTTACGTTGGGTAACCACTGGAACAATGTCGACAATATCGCCATTTTGTGTACATAGTTTTTCCAATGGAGGATGGGACGGAGCGTTATCTATTAACAAAATTGCTGTGTGGGGAAGACCTTTACGAAATATAAATTTCTTAATGTGAGGAACGAATTTCTGTCCACTGTCGTGTCCTTTAAACTTCTAGATTTTGATATTCCCACTACTGTTAATTTTAATTTGTCATCTTCAAGCGTTTGCCGAGCATAAAATTGTTATTCTGTCTTTGCTAGTTTTATATCCTGTTGCATTTCTTTCTTGTACAGAAGCCAAAGTGCGATTGGGCATCGCTCGCCAATAAAGCCCCGTCTCGTCTGCGTTGTAAATTTGCGATGGAACAATACCCGTTTTCTTTAATAATCGTTAATAATTCATTACAGAACGTGATGAATTATTTACAATTATACCATGCCTGTCTTTAAATCGTTTCAACCAACCAGATGAAAATATAGGTGTTCCAGTCATTTCTAATTTGTGAAAAAAAATATTTTGCCCTCCTTAAAATCATTGGTCTTGATATGGGAGTTCCTTCAGCTCTTTGTTGTAAAAACCACTTTATTATTACACTTACAAGTTCATTTGTAGCACCTTTGAGAGATTTTCTTTGTGAAGTGCAGTCAAAATGTGTCACATTTAGAAACAGATTTATCTATATTAGGCTGGTTTTTAATGATGTCCCGTACAGTTTGCTGACCAATTCCAAATTCGTCAGCAAGCTTCGAAACAATCACCTTATTCACGTCTTTTAAAAGTGGAAAAGAATTCCACTTTTACAACAACTCGTTTTCGTTTACCTGACTTTTTAGGGGTTGAAATGCGATATAAATACTGTATAACGTACAACACACGGCAAGCAGAGACAAGCTTTAGCGATGTTTAATAGACAAATGCGAATAGGTTACATTTGTATGTTATTTGGCGTTAAAAATGCAGCACTCAACTTCGCATCCGCGGATGTAAAAACATCTGTGATTTATCAGGTGGCCAAACGAGAGACGCGCCAGTGATTTCCTGTATGTACTTTCCGAATCCACTCGCACAGATAACTAATATTCGTTAAATGTTTGTTAAAGATAAAACTACATACATATAGAGGACCACGGTTAATGCGACCATACGAATAATTAAGCCCCGGATAACTGACGTATTACTGTACAGGCAATTCTCGCTTTACCCCCCCCCCCCCAAGTATCAACGAAATCGAAACTATTAACATTAATTGCAAAAAAAAAAAAAAAATGCTCAACATTCATAAATACCGCATTCCAAACCAGGTGTGTAGCTATACAAACAGTGTGCCCCGCTTTACGATATTAATCAGTTCCGGAGACACCATCGTATCGTTAAAATACTGTATCGTAATGTGAACCAACTAACATTGTTTTTTGGTAATTGGTTTCAAGATCTCGGAAGTTGAAATTTTTGCTGTTTGACTAAGCTATTTATCTCTCTCTAAAATGTCAGTTTTAAGGTCACGATCCTTAAGGCTATATAAAAGGTCGTGAGCGAGGTTTGTAAATTGTATTAGTTACCAACTGAAATCATTAAAATGCACTACATTTTCATCGTTATATGTTCTGTTATAAAAACCAATTTAACGCCTTTGTGATCTTTTTCTAAAACACATTTCTGGAGGTCACTACCAAAAGAAAAACAATTAGCACTTTCCGGATTATTGGTCTTTTCTGTTACTGCAATCAATTATAAACTGGGTAGTAAACTATCTTCTTGCATTTGTGAAAAAATCATAGGTGGTAGATGACTCTCATCGACCGGTGCAATACCACCACTTTGCTTATTGGAGGCTTGAAGTGGCGAAACCCATGTTTAGTCTCTAGAGCAGGGGTGGGCAACTTTTTTCGTCAGCGGGCCGAATGAAATTTTCGTATCATGATGCGGGCCGGAAGAGATTGAACGATTTAATAAAAAAAATCAGAACCTAAAAAATGTTATATTACTTGAATTACCAAATTATTAATGTATTTTTAAAAAAATATATCTGAATGTCCAATTATCATTTAAAATGCGGCATTCGGCATCAATTTTTTTTTAATTGGCTCATTTTATGGGCTATAAATTATATTAAATTAAAAATTGTAATAATTAGAAAAGGCATAAAACATAAAATATCTCGCACCAATATTATTTTTTTCAATAAGAAGTCAAACCCAAAGGAACTTCGTTCGATCGATGCTACAATAATAATTAGGAAATAACTCTTTGACGCTGCGTACAATCACTTGGTTACTGTTGTACTGGCCGCGATTCCCGATTGAACCGAATTAAGCCGAACGTTTACGGCGAGTGTAGTCAGGTATGGATTTTCTATAATTATGCATTTACCGAGGGGCCGGATGTGGCCCACCCCTGCTCTAGAGCAAATTTTCCTGCATTCCCCCCATACTTCTCTTTCAACTCATGCACGGTACTAAGTACTATAGGTTTTGACACCTTTCGTGTTTGGGGTTTCCATAAAAAAAAAAAAAAAAAAAACCCAGAGCTGGAAATGTGTGGATTGATTTTTTTTTTTTTTTTTTCCCCCGTTATTGTGGTGAAATGTGGTTTCCCATTTTACGTTTTACTCCACACGAATCTTTTTGGTTGCAATTTGTGTGTCTTATCTTGGAAACAAACGCCTCTTGAAGAAGACGACTCGTGCAACAAACCAACGAGTGCCGAGCCAATGAGTGATCAACGAGTGTGCATTTAGTCGATGATGAAGAAGAAGAAACATCCTTTATCATTTGTAAGTCGTAAATAATTTCTTTATTATAATTTGCTTGATTTTACAGACTTCGTTTTCATTTCTTTGGATAAATCAATCAGTTTTATTAATCACTAATTAGCTAACTAATTTCATTGTTGAGAACGTAACCCCTATTTTTAACGTTATGTCCATGGGAAATAATTTCCGCTTTACGAGCGCGCGCTAGGAACGAATTAACTTGTAAAGTCAAGAACTATCTGTACTTCATAACTTCGGTTCTAGCTGTTCGATTTTAAAAATTGAACCGGTTTTGATTTTCCTAAAAGATGTGTTCAGATAAAATAAAACATCTTTCGTGCGTATAGGGTACACCCTTTTTTTTTTTTACATTGATGTATTATTTCATTGCCTTAATCCCAGTTTATTCCTTTTCCATTTATTTTATCTCAATTACTTTTATCACTAATCATCTCACATTCCCACACACACACACACCCACACGGGGGGTGGGTTCAAAAATATTTGTATTCATCTAGTGCTAGTTGTGACAGAAGGTTGAAACAGCATGTATTACACTTTTTCACCAGACAAAAAAAAAAAAAAAAGACATTTTGCCGCCTCTCAAGTACACTTCCGCAGGCCAGCTTTGTAGAGATCCTCCAATTGTTCTTTAAGCCATGACTCGGCAGCAGCAAATGTTTTACACGAAGAAAGGGCTTCAGGGCAGGAAATAAGAAATCAGTGGAATAAGCAGGATACGGCAATATTTCACTCATATTCGTGTGTACACCTCACTGCAGCATGCGAGAAATGCATAGGGCATTATCGTGGAGCCTTAGGTGCACAACTTTTGATATTGTGCCCTTTCCTTCTTCTAGTAAAGGGTCAGAAGTCTGGGAACACGTCGAGCAGACACTTTACTCACATGCAACTATTAATGGATGATGTTCTCAACAGACACTACACTAATTTGGAACTCTGCAGCTAGTTATTTAACGCTAATCGGCGATCTTCCAGAATTAATGCCTCAATTTTTGCAAAATTCTCTTATTACAGCAGTGACTGGACATCCTGAGATCTGATCATCATACACTGAGGCTTTCCCACAGATGAATTGTTTATGCCAATGTGCAACAGTATTGTAACCTGGGCAGTCTTCTCCATAAACAGCGACCACTTCGTGCATTGTGTGAATATTTTTCCATTGCAGAAAGAGGAACCGAATCATTGATCTGTATTCCACTTTATCCACTGTGATACTTCACTTCATTCAGCGCTGCAAAAAAAAAAAGAAAAAAAGAAAAAAAAAAGTCAGATCACAATTTGTGTGGTTGCTATAGAGAGGGGTGGCCAATTTAATTTGTGATATGATCTACTTTTTTTCTTCAAAAAAGTGCTACGATCTACAATCTCAAGAATTTCATTGCACATGGCTAAAAAAAGTTAATCAACACATATTGAAAAATGTTATTTATAAATTTTAAAATTAAATACAATTCACAATTCTTATTTTAAATTCATACGTATTTAAATTTTTAATTTATGTGAAGTTTGTGTCTTCATAGATATGCTTTCAAAATCGGAGATATAATGTGCTAAGGCCAACCGTAAAGAATCTTCTGTATGCAAGTCCGTAAGAGTAGAGCAATTCTTCGTCTTTGTTTCAAATACGAAAAAGCCAATTCGATATGTGGAACCAAACAGTTCACTGCATTTTCTTTAACATTTGCGTACTTTTCTCGGCAAACATATTTCCAAAAGTCTTTCTGATGATCTGGCTTTTATGAAGATATCGTTTCACAATGTAATAATTCCATTTTAAAGTAATATTTTCTCCATGTGAAAAATCTCAGCGATTTTTTCTGCAAATTGTTTCGTATCTAAGTCGACATTAAATGGATAAGAAATATATTGAACAATGTCTTCAATTGTTTTAAAATCACCCACAACTTTCTCAATTTCATAAACATATTTCTCACTATTCAATTCAAAAACAGGATTTTGCAAATGATCTTGCATATTTGCACAATGGTCGAATTTTTTTTTTCTTTGAGATCCTTAGCCATTGCCAAAAATTGATATTTATATGCAGATATACTACTAATCAAGTCATCCACATTTTTTTTCTCTTGCAATTCCAAATTCAGATCACTTAATTTCTGGTAAAATCTGCCAAAAAGCCAGATCACACAGCCACTCCGTATCTTGTAGCTGCTGATAATCATCTTCCCTTTGATCAACAATTTTTTTTTTTTTAATTTCAGTCAGAAAATTTCGAAATCTCTGTAGAAACTTACTCCGACTCAGATACCTCACATCTGTGTGTAATATCAGACCTGGTTCATTTTCATCAAGTTGCATTTTGATAAGTCTCCTTTGAAGAGATTGTCCTCTGATGGAATTCAAGCTATGTCCATAACACTTTTAGTATTTAATCTTTTGCTGGCGAATGATACAGTGGTAACTCAAAAAATCTGGGAATTCATCATCCTTTTGGCACAATGCGATGAATCTGTTAAGATGCCCCGTCATATCTTTAGCTTCATATGTTGTTATTGATACGAGCGGTAATTTAATTTTTTCAATAAAATTTTTTGAATGCGTTAAATATATCGAGAACTATAGTTCTTTATTGTAAGGAAATCTCTCCAGTAGGTTCATCTCTAGTGGCAGAATCATCAAAAACCATACGAATAAAAACAAGAAATTGAGCTGTATCACTGACGTCTGTACATTCATCCAGTTGTAAAGAAAAGGACACAATCAGCAATATGAACACGCAATTTTTCGCTCACATTTTTACTCAATTCTTCGATGCGTCGCATCACAGTATTTCGAGATAATTGCAGATCTTGAAGAGCACTTTTAATTTCATTTTTGTTCTTAATTTTCAAAAAAAAATAATCTGTTATTTCTAAAAATGCGTCTTTGATGAATTGGCCATCAGAAAATGGTTTGCATATTTTTGCAAGATGACTGACTCACTTATTCTCTTAGTCGGCACCATGATAACGATCAAAATGATTTTTTCTGTAAAGAACTTCACAGGGTTAAGGCGAAAACTCAATATTATCACCCCATGGTGCTACAGTTACTACTTTAGATTGTAAATTAGGTGTCATGAAGAAAATTTTGTTGTGCGAATAATCTGGATTTAACTTCTTTTAATTTACTTTTTCTAAGGTCACCATTGGACGGAAAATCCGATTGGTATTCACCATGGAGTGCGTTGAAGTGCCTTTCTAAATTTTCTTTTTTGGGTCCAGACACGGAAGCATTGCAAATCAAACAGCATTTTTCTTTTATCATTATAAAAAAGTATTCTAGTTCCCACTCTTGATGAAAATTATACGTTTTACTCTTTTTCGTAATATTCATTTTAAATCGAAGGGTATTAAATTAACGTCTAAGTACTGTCTAGTTATTAATATTAAGTAGGCTAAATAAGAATTCGACACACACACATGCTCTCCACAACGTAACTGCTTGAATTTTCACTAGACAAGCCTAGCGGCTGCGCGGCGATGAGTAGTCACGTGATTCAATTGATTTGTTGTGGTCGATGTATGCAGTGAGGAGCATAATAATAGATATTTAGATTTTGACTAATCTATTTATTATATATATATATATATATATATATATATATATAGTACACTCTCGATTTTACGGAATAGATGGGGGGGGGAAATCCCGGATAATCGATTGCCCGGTTAATCCAAAAATACAGCTTAATCCAAAAATACAGAAGTACCCGACATGCGTTCCAGGACTTCTTATGTAAGTCGACTTTTACGTAACTCGGGAATGACTAATAACATTATTGCTACTATATTATTATTGACAACGCTGAATTCGGCGCGATACTTATTAATATTTGACCATTTTCATACATCCTTATAATTTTAATTTTCTGATTCAAATCGATCGCTTTCCTTTTGTTGGTAAATTTACTAGTACCGCTGTCACTTATTCTCTTAGTCGACACCATGATAATCAAAATGAAGTTTTCTGTAAAGAACTTCAGAGTTAAGGCGAAAACTCACTATTATCACACCATACGAGCTCACATTTTACAAAATGCACATTCCTGAAGGTCACTACCATAAAAAAATGTGCACTGTTTATCTACCATAAAAACAATTTGCATTTTCCGGTTTATTGGTCTTTTCTGTTAGAGCAATCTATTATAACTTGATGGAACTGATATTCCAGTAACACTCAAGTCAAGTGTACCCAAATTCGACGAGTCCGGACGCTCTGTGACAGCCAAATCTTCTGCTTGCACCTTCACGATGTTGGGACTGTTAGTAATCCTGGGTATAACCTCCATGCACAAGCACATGGTAGGTGACCACCCAAGTGTGAACCAACGTGAGCAGGGGGTAGAGGTGCGACGCCCACACCACATGGAGGAATGCCGCCCCTCTGTGTTACCAGGAAGTACTAGGTGGCAGATCTCTTCAACCGGTGCAATACCACCACCACTTTGCTTATTGGAGACTTGAAGTGGCGGAACCCATGTTTAGTCTCCAGAGCTAAGTTCTGGTCAACAATTCCCCATCTCTTCCATCATGCAGTATGATTGATGACTTATGAGGTTATGATAAACATCGTGGCGAGATCCAATCTTCCTTACATTTCGAGGGTACAGCTCTAAAACGGTGTTCGCAGGCCGGCCGCTAGTTAGTACACCGGACCGAACCTATTGGTAACTCTAGGAGACCTCCGGATCAGCTAGTGTATAATCTTGCTACCTCTATTCTGCCAGATAGTGACTGGAGGAAGTCCGAGCAGTGTGTATGCGGGGGACATTGTCGAGGCCACATTATGTCAAGGTTCTGGGTATATTCTTACCATGTGTACGCCATATCCAAAAATTTCATTACTTCATACAGCATGTACCACTTTTTCTTACTACATGAATTGTCAATTAGAGCAGTAAAAGTAGTAATGGTATGATAGAGCAAAAAGCCAGATAGTGACTGGAGGAAGTCCGAGTAGTGTGTATGCGGGGGACATTGTCGAGGACACATTATGTCAAGGTTCTGGGTATATTCTTACCATGTGTACGCCATATCCAAAAATTTCATTACTTCATACAGCATGTACCACTTTTTCTTACTACTGAATACACCATGAATTGTCAATTAGAGCAGTAAAAGTAGTAATGGTATGATAGAGCAAAAAGCTATTTTGCTCTATCATATTTCAATTTATGTTACTACCATTACTACTTTTATCTCTTTTTGCTTTACATTTTATTTCATTTTGTTTTACTCTCACCTTATATTACATATTGTACTTCTAGGTTTTGCCACAATGCCGGCGTTGGCCTTTGCACGTTACTTGGACGTTTTTAACGCACAGGTCTTTCGTAGACTGCACCTTATCTCACTCAACCTGCTACCTCATTGCTAATCCGATATATTTTTATTCTACCATATTCTATCATATCTAGGACATATATATATATAATACTTTATATATATATTGAATCAAGTATGCATAAATGGATGTGAAAATTACACTAAGTGCTAATAACTAGGATGAGGATAGTTGAAAAAGAAGTAGTAGATATGTGAGGATAGTTGAAAAAGAAGTAGTAGATATGTGAAAGAATTATAATATATCCTAAAAGTTATGAGGAATTAAAAAAATTACGGGCTGAATTACTAACAGAAGGTGGAAGAACTGTAAAGTAAATTAGTACAGCAAAATACCAACAAAATAAAAAAATAAAAGCAGAAAGTGGTACAGCTGACATCAGTTCAAGCACATTTGCCTTACCCGTATTCGACCATTATCTAAATATGTTCCCCCCGTATCTGATGACAGCTGTACCACTTTCTACTTTTATTTCATTGGTATTTTGCTGTACTGATTTTACTTTACAGTTCTCCCACCTTCTATTGACTTAGTAATTCAGCCCATAATTTTCTTAATTCATCATAAATTTTAGGATATTAACATTCTTTCACATATCTACTACAATTCTTTTTCAACTCACCCTTCTAGTTTAATATTTTATGAATATAAATATATATTTATAAAATATTAAAGATAACAGAAAATAATAGAAAAGGAAAATCAAATAATACCATTCGAGGATTTATGAAAACGCAAAAAAAAAAAAAAAAAAATATCGCTTTTCACCCACAATCCAGATGACTTCAACTGGGGCCAACACGACAAGAAGTTCTCTATTTCTGTAATGGTCAATATATGCTAAGTAATTTAAATATAAACCAAATATAGTAATTTTAGAATCAAAAGTAAGAAAATATAAGTAAATTATAAATGTAAGCATATATTAATCATCGTTGACCCGACAGAGAACGTAGTTTAATGATTAAAATAAGATTAAATATATAATACATACTACATATATACCGTATCCAGGACATAATGTAGTAATGATAATAGTCGTCAAAATAATGTGGTTCTCCATATGTGATGGATATGGTAAAAAAAAAAAAAAATTAATAATTCATTAATTAACAATCAAATTTAAGTTAACGCAAAGAGAAACATGCAGATAGTAAGAAGAAAAACTAAAGGTGTAGGAATAATAGAACCTGAACTCCATAAAGGCGAAAAATAGTGGTATAGATAAGAAATAGTTTCTTCTACGTCCTTGGATTGCCTAATAATTTCGGAGAAATAAAAATAGAGTGTAGGACAGCTTAAAGACATTATAAGATATAAGTTATGGCTCGGGTATGATCGGGATCGTAAACCCATTTCTATAGTAGGACCCCGAGCTGAATTCGCATGTTACCTCAGCGTGAACTTAAGTAAACTTAAATGAATTTAACTATGTATAAAAAAAAAAAAAAAAATTATACACTGTAATTTGCAAGCCGGCGGGTACAAGTTTTCTACGCCGTAAGACACCAAGAAAGCAAAGTGTATCCTATGTACATATATACATGGCACTAAATATGACAATTATATTGAACCAATGGGTTCAGAAAACAAATTTCTGAAATTAATTATGCTTATCGCCCTTCTGAAGTGGCATTTCAGGTAAGCGATAGGGAAATTATTATTGATCAACTTGTTGTACAATGCTATTATGTTTGCTGAACAGCTTTTATTATTATTGCAAATATAAGTACAGTGAGACCAGTCCCACTGTACTGAAACCTTTTATTATTACATACCTGAACCCAGTAGTATCAATACCTGAACCCACTACTGGGTTCAGGTATTAATAAATACATAAAATTCTGTATTTATTAATGTTTATTGCAACTGGCACACATGACTGTCATCTTAATCTCCATCTAGGCTGCAGTTTAGCCAATGTGTGGCCATTGTATCAAACAACCATTAAAAATATTTCAAAAAACTGCTTATTATTAACCATATGGTGCAAGGAATGCTGAACCAGGCAAAAAAAAAAAAAAAAAAAAAAAAAAAATTCTGAATTACAGAGAGAGAGAATCAAGAAAAGAAGAATGATGATATCCAGCTCAGGACCCTGGGTGTGCCGAGCCCATACTCACCAGATGTGAGCCCCCGGGGTTAAATATGTTTGAAAACATAAGCAAAGTACTATATTACCTGAAGAAATAAAGAAAAAAAGGTGGGGAAAGAAAAACGTAGGGGTGAAAATAAATGGATTTGAACTGAGGAAGGAGAAAAGAGCTGTCTGCAGCGTTCCCATACGGCTATTATAACCGTTGTTTCAATGTTCTCGAAATATTTACTTATGTTTATATTTCACTATTCTGCCGTCTTTCATAGCGTACTTTTTTGTATAAAAATAATAATTAATTATGAATATCCATACTAATAATCATGGAATCGATAGTGGCCATCGCAACTACAAAACTGTAGAAAATTTTCCAGGAACTCTTCACAATGTTCTGGCCTGTTTCCATGTTCATACAATGATGGCTCCACTTTCCATGCGCTTTACCATGTAAAATGAATTAACATTATCGCCAATGGGAGTGTCCACTATGTATCTTACTACTCTGTGGTACGAGGCAGAACTGAGTTTGTCATCTATTGCACGGGAATTAGGTCTCGCTGCTTCAATACTGAATACTATTTTTAAATGACAGTGAGCATATAAAAGAACATAAAAGAATCAATGCATTTAAGATCAACCGTGATCAAAAAACAGCGTTCGGGTGCTATATCGAAGATGGAAAAGCTATTAATAATATGGATAGAAAATCAGAAGCGAATTGAAACTAATGGCCATTGCCCAATCTAACTGTCCTTTGAATCTAATGGCCATTCAAACAAAAGCAAGATGTGTGCAGCCAAAAATATTGCCCATTTAATTATTTTGAAAATTTCGTGTAGTGAATTTTATTTTCGCCGTCTACCACCTAACAAGTACCATACTTAGTTGATGTGATTTTTCATGTTGTTCATTCGACAAATTTATTTAATTCGTGTTTTATAAAATAAAAATTACTATTTATCACCGGGTGGGGGGGGATTTAATTCTTCCGGGGGCGAAACACACACGGTCACCCACCTGGATTCAACACTGCTACTAAGACTGCCCAGCCTAAATTTTTCCTGTTTAAATGCATCGGTGCTGGCAAAATAACAGTCTCTTTGTTCTACAACATAGAATTTCTCGCAGCAACAGCGAAAGACGATGGGCCTTCGAAATACAGTAACCACGCCTTTAAACTATTAAAACACTCCAAGGTCAGACGGCAAAATCGCGATCCTAGGCCGGGAACTATATATGGGTCAATGAATGCGTCAACATATCATGCCCTCTTTCCTCACTGTAAGGTTGAACTGTCCAAGAATAAACAAGCGATAAAAAAAATATTACTTCCAACTCGCTACTGAAAGTCCCCCATTTATTTATCAAGTCTCCCATATATTCTATAATCGTATAGAATAAATGCTGCGCGCTATACAATCATTGCAAGTTATGCTTCTATAATCATAACCACAGTGATGGTCAGTTCCGGCACTACTGGAAATGGGGGGGGGGGGTTTAGTTTCGTATTGTTTTAAATAAAAGGGCTACTGGGTTCAATATACCTTGAAGTTGATGATTAAAATATAATTATAAAAGAACTTACCTTCGTTATTATTCTTCTTATTATTATTTATTTTTTTAATATTTATTTATTTATTTTATTTTTTCAAAGTACTGCTTGCACACGACACACCGAACACATCAATTTCAAGCGAAAGAAGATGCTAAAAACCAGGTTACTTAATAAAATAGCTCTGCCTAATCTTTTATCAAGCAGCAGCCTGGAAAGCAAGGCAATCGGGATTTCCAGGACTACTGGGAGTCATAGTGGTACAAGTAAATACATGGGCTGTGTTAGGGTAACTAAGAGTAGAAACAGATGCATGTATTCCTGCATATACATCAATGCTAGGAGTATAGTTAATAAATTCGATGAGCTGGAAGCGCTAGTCAAGACATCAAAGAAAGATATTGTTGGGATATCAGAGACGTAGTGACACACAGACAAGTGCAGAATTGGAATTTGGGAAGTACAATGTGTACAGGAAGGGAGGTGGGGTAATGCCGTTAGTTAAGAAAAAAATCTAAGGAAGTGCATCTAATTGATGTTGGTGGACAATGCAATGTTGAGTCTGTTTGGTGTGACATAAGCACTGGGAAAGGAAAAATGAGAGTAGGTGTGTGTTATACGCCTAACGAATATAATGAGCAATTGTACAGAGAAATAGTGGGCCAGTAAATCAGAGTGTCTTATAATTGGGAATTTTAATTTCCCAGAGATTGAATAGAACTTGGGGATTGGTCACTCACACTAGCATGGCTTTTGTGGATTTATTGGATGATTGTTTTCTACAGCAGCATGTTCGGGAGGCACCTAGAGGGAATAATAACTCTTGATCTGATTATCAGTAGTGATTCTTCATGCATTAAGAATCTGCAAATAAAGGAACCACTAAGTGGCAGTGATCGGTGTGCTGAAGTGGAATTTACTCAAAGACGTAACTACCATCAGTGATACAGGGAAGGGTTTTTGTTTTTGTAAAGGTGACTACGGTGCCTGAGACAGTATTTAATTTCTATACTGTAGGACGAACTGATGTTACCAACATCAAATTCCAAATGGGAAGCATTCAAAGAATTAATCTTGGAAGCTACTAGGCTTTTCGTACCAAATAAGAAATATTGTTAAAGATTTAGGCCTAAATGTATGTCAGATGAACTAATTAGACATGTGGCAGGAAAAAAATGCATGGAATACATATAAATGAACAGATGACACAGAAGCCTATGAGAGATATAAACAGGTCACAAAGGAGGTTAGGCAGGCAAAGGCTACATAAGAGAAATCTTTGGCAAAGGATGCAAAGAAAAACAGCAAAGAGTTCTTTACTTATATAAACTAGAAGGAAGGGAATGAATCAGATTGCTACACTTGATATCGATGGTTCAAATTTGATGATCCTGCTCAGGTAGCACACAAACTGAATGAATATTTTGCATCTGCATTCACACATGAGCAGTTATTCAGGGAGGAGAATGCCAGAGGTGTATTAAACTCTGGCAGTAAGCTAGGTAATCTTGTAATAACTGAGAGTAAAGAGAAGGAGAAATTGAAGATAAACATAAGAAAGGCATCTGGGGTGCAGAAAATCTACTCAGTTATATTAAAGGAGGCAGCAAAGGAAGTAAGCAAACCCTTAGCCATAATTATAAGAGCTTCCTTGGACTCGGGAGAGGTACCCATGGACTGGAGATGTGCAAATGGGACCCCAATGCACAAAGGAGGATTGAGGGAAGATGCAGGTAATTACAGACCTGTTAGTTTAACTTCAGTTCCAGGGAAATTAATGGAGGCACTGCAGGATCATCTAGACAAGACTTCAGTCATAGCTCAGAAACAGCACAGGTTTGTTAAGGGGAAGTTGTCTGACTAATTTGATTGGATACTATGATGTAGTCACAGAGCAACTCGATGCAAAGAATAACTTTGATATCATATATTTGGATCTTATAAACGCTCTTTTGATACTGTTGCAAAAATTGGAGCAGTGTGGCATTGGAGGCAAATTGCTGCTATGGATAAAGGGATGGTTGAGTGGGAGAAGACAGAGTGGTAATCAATGGACACTGCTATTCATGGAGTCCCCCAGGTTTCAGTGTTTCCGTCCATTCTTGTTTTCTGTAATTATGAATTATACTGATTATGGTATATCAGGCTTAAGGTCCAGGTTTGCAGACGACACAAAGGTCGGCAGGGATTTTAATGACAGTAAGCTACTGCAACAGGATCTGGAAAAGTTGAGCAGATGGGCTGAGAGGTGGCAACTAAAGTTTAATATTGACAAATGTAAAGTACAGTCAGTCCTCGTATAACATGTGTTTACACTTCACGAATTCGATCATACACGATTTATAAATAGGGGAAGGATATCTTATATAACACGAATCGAATTCGCTTATGCACGATTCGCCTTCGTGTTTACAAGAAATGGCAGTCGAACGCAGAATCATCCCAACCGAACGCAACACGATAGGAATGAAGAGAAGATTCTGAAAATGTATTTATGTGTTTTATTTCAGTGAAGGGGAAACACATTTCACCATAATAACGTGAAAACCAACACAATTCCAGCTATCGGTATTATCACAAATGCAATTAGATCGAGTTTACTACCAGTTTATAACAGATTCCACTAGCAGAAATGCAACTGGAAATTGTTTTTATTGTTTTATGGTAGTAACCCCAAGGATCACTATGTGACTGACCTGATGTTTGCTGATGATAGTGCTATCCTTGCCGGTAACGACGCTGAAGCCACGGACATCCTCTACAACATTGCCCGGCCATACGGTTTGAAGATCAATGCTGGTAAGACAAAGGCCCTGACAACAGATGGGTCGCAAGCCACCATCTATCTCGAAGGCGTCCAGATTGAGCAAGTGCAGGACTTTAAATACCTTGGGTCGCTGGTCCAGGAGAAGAAAGTTGCATCCACCATGGAAATCCACAGCAGAATTGGACAGGCGGCCACTGCGTTCGCCTCGCTCAAATGGTGTCTGTGGAAGAGGACCAATATTTCCACAAAGACTAAAATCTGACTCTTCCGGACTTTGATCATGCCCATTCTTCTTTACGGATCGGAAACATGGATTTGTCTCAAGTTAGATTTGAACAAACTTGAGGTATTCCAAATGCGATGCCTGCGGAAGATCTTGGGCATCTCTCTTCGCGACCGCATCACTAATGATACCATCCGCGCCAGATGCCAACAGCAACCAACCATTGCCCACCAAATCCAGAAGCGAAGGCTTAGATGGTTTGGCCACGTATGTAGAATGGCCACGAACAGAATACCATCCACACTCCTTTGGAGACAATGACCCACCCAATGGAGCATCCAACGGACCGCGCCTAGGAAAACGTGGGCCAAGCAAGTGGAAAATGACTTGAAGAGCCGACGTCTCGACCTTAACTAGGCCAGGACTGACGCCATGGATCGTAAGGTATGGAAGAACATCACAGAGCAAGTCTGAAACCCTGCGGCACCTACAGCAGCATACTGGTTGCGTGGCCAACCGCCTCCCCCAGCTGCCAGCTAAGGACCAAAGAAGAATCCCTAGAAATGTGCTTTAGTAAAATGTGAGGTGTTAATCTCTGCCTTTATGGTGTTTATTCAGTTGCTACACGCACGCAGCTTTGTTTATATGTATCAAGCGTGCCTCCTCACCTTGTAATTGTGCTTTATTCCCTAAAAATGAGTAAAATACTTAAAAGGTGTGAAAAGGAAGCGTCCTGGTGAAGATACTGCAGATTCAGAGAGAAAAAGAAAAGCAATATCGATAAACAGAGGCGGACTGGATCAAAAATTCTTACCCGGGAAAATTTGTAGTGGCCTCATACTAGCGTTTAGGGCCAAAATCACACCGGCCTCCGGCGTTTCTCCGATAAGGCTTATGGCCAGTCCGCCTCTGTCAATAGAGAAAAAATATGAAATTGTGAAACGCTTTGAGCGAAATGAAAGACCATGTGATATTGCACGTGCTACAGACCTAAATGAGGCAACGCCGAAAATTACAAAGGCAGAGAAAATAAAAACAACTTTCATAGCGAGAACAACTCAGTGTAATTAAAATCCATTAGATTAAGACACGAAGAATTAGAGATGGAACGGCTGTCATCTGTTTGGATAGCAAATCAAACAAAAAACAAGTTTGCTTACAATAGAAGTAAAAGCATTAGCAATATTTTATTAAGTAATAGTCGTAATAAAATACGTAAAGTATTTTATTACGATTATTTATTGTTTTTGGTAATGTTTTGGTTACAAATGTGTGTTAAATCTTGGGTGGTCGGCACCTAACCCCATTTTTCCCATAGGGCCTGTTGTTTATATTGCACGAGGGTTTCTAGGAATGCAGCTATCGTGCTATACGAGGACTGACTACTGCATTTGGGAAGCAGTAACCCCAGAGTAACATATCAACTGTGCAGTACTACCCTGGCAGTGGTAGAGAATGAGAAGGATCTGGGGGTAATTGTGCAGGCAGATATGAAGATTTCTGAGCAATACAGACGGTCTGCAAGAATAGCTCATGGTGTCTTGTCAATGATATACAAGAATTTTTCTAGCAGGGATAAGGAGGTAATTTTCCCCTTGTATGAGGCAATGGTCAGGCCACACCTTGAGTACTGTATACAGGTCTGGAGGCCTCATTTTAAGAAGGATGTGGAGCTGTTGGAACGCGTACAGAGAAGGGCAACAAGATTAGTAAATGGAACAATGGGTTGCTCTTAGGAAGAAAGGCTTAAGTTTTGCAAATTAGTGTCTCGAGACTAGGCACCTGCAAGGTGATCTGATTGAGGTGTATAAAGCCTTGAATGGTTTGAGCATGCTCAATGCTGACGGGATTCTTCCTCTTGCTTAGAATAATCGCATGAGGGCATAAATTCAAATTGAGTAAAGACAGTTGTAGGATAGATGTGTGGAGGTTTGACATTAGCCAGCGGGTGGTTGATTGCTGAAACAAACTTTCATCTGACGTAGAAGTTGATAGCTTAAACAGATTCAAGGCAGAACTAGACAAATATTTGGAGCGAGTGGATGGGTGAAATGAGAAGGGTCTGTGTTTTTTTTTTTTTTTTGGCTGCTGCTATATAAGTTTGCTTTCTTTTTTGCTGGAAAGCTAAAAAGTTATGATTGGAGTTCAAAAAAGGTTTGTATTCAACCAGAATTAATTGTGATAAGAATTATAAGGAGCGAGGAAATGATGCAAGCAATGGGGAAGATGGATCACAAATTAGCAACACAAACAATATACCTGATATCCTTCCTGATTAGATAGTACATGCATTAGAATGAAATGAAGAATCAGAAAACGCTGGGTGATGATGATGTTACTGTAGTCGTTAAAATTAGGAGGAAAATACATGACATAGAAACTGGCAAGACTCTTCACAAAATACATTAGGAAAGGCATCACGCCTAAGGAGTGGAATAATGCAATCTTAATTTTACTGCATACGAAGGGAGATAAATCAGAAATTGAAAATTAAAGACCGATTAGCTTGTTGTTCAACATCTACAAGTTGTTCACAACAGTCATTACTAACAGATTAGAAAGAATATTTGATAAGAATCAACTGGAAAAGCAAGCTGGCTTTAGAACAGGATTCTCAACTTATGGCGTCACGTAATATCTCGGCTAATAGAGAACGCAAATGAATATAAAACACCATTATTAGCATTAGAAGCATATGATGCAAGAAATCAAGCTTATGCAGCATCAGCAAAAAAAAACCCTCCCCATTTCACCCCTCCATTCATTCCAAATACCTGTCTAGTTCAGCCTTAAATTTATTTAGGCTATCAACTTCCGCAACACAAGATGGAAGTCTGTTCCACCAATCAATTACCCGCTGGCTAAAGGCAAATTTCTGCATATCTATTCTACAACTGTCTTTCCTCAATTTGAAACTATGTCCCCCTCAAGTTCTTAATCTGAGCAAGAGAAAGAATCTCATCAGCATTCAGCTTGCTCAACCCATTCAAGTCTTTATACACCTCAATCAGATCACCTCTCAGGTGCCTACTCTCCAGGCACTGCAATTTGCACTTAAGCCTTTTTTTTTTTTTTTTGGTAAGAGCACCCCCTTTGTTCCCTCACCAACCTTGTTGCCCTTCTTTGTACTCATTCTAGCAACTCTACATCCTTCCTAAAATGAGGCCTCCAGACCTGTACACAGTACTCTAGGTGTGGCCTGACCATTGCCTTGTAATAATCACTTCCCTGTCCCTGCTAGCAAAAAACCTATACAGCAGGCCCACGTTATAACACGGTTCGCTTTACGCTGATTCGCTATAATGCTGTTCTTAAATTATAACCTGTATCTGACTATAACGCTGTCACAGATCACTATAACGCTCTTTTACAGATTGCATTTTTGGCATATTTAACGAAATTTTTTGGCGATTCTCTCTCTCTCTCTCTCTCTCTCTCTCTCTCTCTCAGGGTACTTTTTTTTTTTTGGCTGGTGCAGCATAAGCCTCAGGCTTCCTTGCACCGTATGGCTACAACTGCTACTAATAATAATAATGGGAGCGATGGCCCAGTGGTTAAGACACTGGACTGCCAGCCTGATGGACCCGAGTTCGAATCCCGCATTGGTTTAAGCGAACGCGACTCTATTACGCTGGGAGACCAATATAATAGAAATCGTTTCATTTGATGGAGTCGACAGCTTGAAAATGAATAGCAAAGCGGCATTAAAACGTTTCCCACGCTCAGTGAAATTTTCTCGCACGCTAATTTAATGCAATAGAGTGTCTTGTTACGTAGTTCCGAGATCAACATTTTAAAAAATGTTGAAGTATATTACTTGTATTATTTGCGTTATATGCATTTATCCGAAGTCTAATCATCACTCAGTACCGTATTAGACATCGTGCGAAACGGACAGTTTACTTGAATTGTATTAATGCAACCAACGCAGTTATATTTTCGAAGAGTTAATAATCGCCGATAAGAATGAAAATGCAACAACGTCTGAGTGCAGTATGAAGACTATAAATGTAAGAAAAAGACTGAATTTGAAAATCAAATTAGATGTTTTGAAACGAATCGATTCCGGTCAAAGACAAGCGGATGTGTGCCATAATTTAGGACTTGAAAGTTTAACTGTAAGAACAATTATAAAAAAAAATAAAGAATTAATTTTAGCAGCGGGAAAGATAGCTGTTCCACTGCAAGCAACTAGGGCTAGGCCGGCTATTAGGATTGAAATGGAAACACTTTAACTAATTTTATTGAAAATAATATCCAATGCAGAATTCAGTTAAATATTATTAAAGAATAAAAAAACAGTGGAACCATTTAAAACTGGTAAGGGCTGGTTGAATAGATTTAAAATCCAGGGAGAAGCCACAAGTGCAGAAGGAGAAAAAAAAAAAACTTTCAAAAAATAACTTGTTAAAATTATTGAAGAAGGGTATTATGTGTTATACTTCTCAACAAGTTTTTAACATAGATGAAGCAGGACTTTTGTGGAAACGAATGCCTAAAAGAAGTTTCATATTGAAAGAAAAAACATGCCAGGTTTCAAAGCGGTTTTAAACTGTGGGGGATTTAAAATTAATACCCCTTTTAGTTTATTTGGAAGAGGGCCAAAGTTCAACCCAAAATCAACACATTTTTCATGATTAAATTCATCAATTTAGATCAATTAAATTCATGATTTTAATTGGAATTTAAGTTTAATTTTGATACGTAAGTAGTTACCACATAATTATATACGTATGTAACGCAGAATATTTTATATGTAGAAATATTTGAATATTAAATATTTTGACCGACATTTGTGCATCTTTTCACTACCGTTTATATTATTGATTAGGAAATATCATATGGCACCGAGCGCAACTCACAAATATATATGTTACCTTATGGGAATGCGGCACTCGCTTAGTGCGGCTTCACTTAGCGCTCTGTTTTTACGGAACGAATTATCAGCGTAAGTGGGGATCACCTGTATATCATTGACAAGACTCCATGACCTGCCCTGGAAGACAGTCTGCACTGCTCAGTGAACTTCATATTTGACTGCACAATTACCGGCAGGTCTTTTTCACTTTCCACTTCCCTAACGCACAGTTGGTACATTACTCTTCGGTTTTTTCTACCCATATGCAGTACTTTGCATTTGTCAATGTTAAACTTCAGTTGCCACTTCTCAGCCAATTTGCCAAACTTATCTAGATCCAGTTGGAGTAGCATACTATCTTTACCAACCTTTGTATCATCTGCAAACTTAGACATTAAACCTGATATACCTTCATCAAAATCATTGATAAATACACAAAACAACAATGAGCCCAAACCGAACCCTGGGGAACGGTTATTACTGCAGTCTTGTGTAGATGATCCTGCAATGCTTCTTTAACCATTAATTTCATTATTTTCCCCAGAACACAAGTTAAACTAACAGGTGAATAGTTACTTGTGTCACCTTTAGAACCCCTTTTGTGAACTGGTGATACATTTTTACACCTCCAGTCCATGTGGACCTCCCCTGAGTCCAAGTAGGCTCTCATAATTATGGCTAAGGGTTTGCTTACTTCCTTTGCTGCTGCCTCCTTTAATATAACTGGATAGATTTCAGGATCAATCCAGTGCCTTTTTTATGTTTAAGTTGCTTTTTTTATGTTTAACTTCAACAATTTCTCCTCCACTTTGCTCTCAGTTATTACAAAATCACTTAGCTCCCTGTTAGTTTGATAAACTTCTGGCACTCCCCTCATCGAATAACTCCTTGTGTAAATGTAGATACAAAATACTCATTCAGTTTATCAGCTACCTGTGCATGATCAACCCATCTATGTTAAGTGGTCCAATCCGATTCATCCCTTTCGTTCTAGAGTTTGTATAAATAATGAACTCTTTGCTGTTTTTCTTTGCATCCTTTGCCAAAGATTTCTCGTAATCTCCCCAACCTCCTTTGTGACTTGATTAGACTAGTTTATATCTGCCATAGGCTTCTGTGTCATCTGATACTTTATATGCATTCCATACATTTTTCTTCTCT
The DNA here is from genome assembly GCF_048544385.1 of Mastigoproctus giganteus. Taxonomy (NCBI): domain Eukaryota; kingdom Metazoa; phylum Arthropoda; class Arachnida; order Uropygi; family Thelyphonidae; genus Mastigoproctus; species Mastigoproctus giganteus. The sequence continues at coordinate 144,419,350 of NC_143575.1, forward strand.
GCCACAAGCCTTATTAATTCATCTGACATCCATTTATGCATAAACCTTGAATAGTATTTCTTAGTTGTAACGAAAAGCCTTGTAGCCTTCAAAATTAAGTCTCTGAAGGTTTCCCATTTAGAATTCAATGTTGGTAACATCATCAGTTGATCCCACTGTACAGAATTTAAAAACTGTCTGAGACCCTTGTAGTCACCTTTACAAATGCAAAGGCCCTTCCCTTTAAGCTTGATGGTAGTTACATCTATAAATAATTCCCATATCAGTACATTGATCACTGTCACCCAGTGATTCCTTTATCTGCAAATTCTTAATGCATGAATAATCACTGCTGATAATCAGATCAAGAGTATTTACTCTCTCTGGTTGCCTCTCGAACATGTGGCTGTAGAAAACAGACATCCAAAAAATCCACTAAAGTCCTGCTAGAGTGCAAGTGACCAACCCACAAGTTCCTTTATGACTGGCATTTGTGGATTAAGAAAACGCATTTGACTCCATACAGCAAAAGGCAATGTTCAGGCACTGGAAAGACAAGGCCCCATACATTATGATTTTGAAGAAAATATATAAGAACCCTAACTCCATTATTAGACTAGGCCAGGATTCTCAATGGGAGTGAAAAAAAAAAAAAAATCATGGGTATTACAATGGTTTGTGGCCCTCCAAAGTTCAACCCTACCGGACATCTTATTCCTTAATATTTAATTCCCAGAAGAAAAGAATACAGCAGAGCGAGTGGAAGCAGTAACTAAAGTAATTAAGTTTTAATATGACAAGTAGCTTTCAGGGTGACGAAACCCTTCCTCAGCAAGAAAGGTACATACATACAGAAATGCAAACATAAAAAGTTAAGAGTGGAATAAATTGTACTAAATATGCTGTTCGTGATCAGATGACTGGGAGAGTGCATATGTGAACGAGAATTCAGTCATTCACTAGGCCAGATAAGGTGATTGTTGTTGGTGCGCGGCACACATATGGGACTGCTGCTAGCGTTTTTGTGTTTCAAAACTACTCACTCCAAAATTGGGTGTAGTCTTGTACCTCTATTACGATTTAATACTTTGTAACAGTTGGATATAGGGACTCTAACCATAAGTGGTGATAGCAGTGTTGAGATTGGTCGATCACCCCACTATTGCTATATGGGAAACATATACCTCACTATCGCTATATGGATACTACATATGGGGAACAGCAACCCCAGAGCAACATATCAACTCTGTGGTACTACACTGACAGTGGTAGAGAATGAGAAGGACCTGGGGTTAATTGTGCAGGCAGATATGAAGTTCTCTGAGCAGTGCAGACGGGCTGTAAGAGTAGCTCATGGTGTCTTATCAATGATATACAGGAACTTTTCTAGCAGGGATAGGGAGGTGATTATTCCCAAGCAATGGTTAGGCTGCACCTTGAGTACTGTATACAGGTCTGGAGGCCTCATTTCAAGAAGGATGTAGAGCTGCTGGAACGAGTACAGAGAAGGGCAACAAGGTTAGTGAACGGAATGAAGGGTTGCTCTTAAGAAGAAAGGCTTAAGTTTTGCAAATTACAGTGTCTGGAAACTAGGCACCGGCAAGGTGATCTGATAGAAATGTACAAAGCCTTGAATGGTTTGAGCATGCTCAATGCTGATGGGATACTGCCTCTTGCTCAGAATAATCACCTGAGAGGGCATAAATAATAATAATAATAATTCAAATTGAGGAAAGATAGATGTGTGGAAATTTGCCTTTAGCTAGCGGGTAGTTGGAACAGACTTCCATCCCTTGTTGTGGAAGTTGATAGCCTAAATAAATTTAAGGCTCAGCTGGACAGGTATTTCGAACGAACGGAGGGGTGAAGTGGGTTTTTTTTTTTGGCTGATGCTGCATAAGCTTGCTTCCTTGCATCATATGCCTCTACTAATGCTAATCGCACCTGGGGTTGAGGTCATGATGAGCTGACCAAAAATGTGGCAGCTGCTATGTAGGGGAAAGCTCCAGGTGTCTTCAGGACTACCTCGCGGAACATGACAGGTCCATCTGCCTGTGTGACTCTGGGCACTCTGTGATGGCAGAACATTTTTGGTCAAATCCTGAAAACTGATTCAACTTCCAATGAAACTAACTTGCCCTTTACTTGGAATAGCAGAGAATTTGTCATTACAATCATGGCAGTGGGTAGGTGAGGTAAGCATTGCTTATTGGCAGTTCCGGAGGGCGCAAAAATATTTTTGACACATACAAGTAGGACTGCTGTTTAACAAACTTAAGTGAAATTTTCTATTTAGCGATTTTTTTTAAAAAAAATTTCCACTTAGTAATTATATTTAATAAATATATCATTATCAACTGATCCAGGTAACTGGCCAGAAAACCTCACAATGAAACAATGCAATTATATGATTCAAAATTATCCTACTCAAATTAAAAACAGAAAATATCCTTCCAATTAAAGTCAAAGAAAATTTTCAGATGTTTATAATTTGAAAATTCCGAAAAAAAATGGAGAAAAAGGACAAAGGTTACTTTATTCTTTATTGCAAAATTTTTACCGTATTTTGTTTTTGTTGCAAGATATTTGGCGATTGTTAAAACCAACTAAGTGATCAATTCGGATTTGGTAATTGGAGAAATTTATCTGCTATTTTAGGTAAGCATAAAACAAGTGGTGAAAAAACATTGAAAATCATAAATCTTCAAAAGATTTATATGAAAATAACAATGGTAACTATTTAAAACTTACTGAAACAATTGCTAAATTTAATTCAGTTATGGCAGAACATATTTTCCATATTCAGAAATCTGAATCAAAAAATAATTGGCATTATTTGGGTGATCAAATACAAAATAAAATTATTGAAATAATTTCACAATAAAGTACTAGAAATGACTCGATATTTTGGTTGAGTTTGGATACAACATCCGATGTTAATTCATGTTGAACAGATGACTGATTTAACCCCAGGGCTCACATCTGGCACACCCAGGGTCCTGAGCGCGCGCGCTCTCTCTCTCTCTCTCTCTCTCTCTTCTCTCTCTCTCTCTCTCTCTCTCTCTCTCTCTCTCTCTCTCTCCTCTCTCTCTCTCTCTCTCTCTCTCTCTCTCTCTCTCTCTCTCTCAGCATAAGCCTCAGGCTTCCTTGCACCATATACATAATAATACTTGGACTAGATTCTGTATTTAGAGACATAAGC